>NC_048218.1:74794770-74814417 GCF_002007445.2 Ailuropoda melanoleuca
CCCTCCTTTTCCTTCTTTCCTTCCTTCCTTCCTTCCTTCCTTCCTTCCTTCCTTCCTTCCTTCCTTCCTTCTCTCTCTCTCTCTCTTTCACAAAATCTCTTAATCTTCTGTATGCTGGTAAAAAAAATAAAATAACTTCAGAGCTCTGTCTCCAGAGAACCAATGGAGAACTCACGTATGTCAATGGGTGATTGTAATAATGTGAGGGAAGTACTATGAGAAGTTCAAAGATCTATCTAGCATGTGAGATTTGGTTGTTCATGGCAAATACCATAGAGGAAACAATGTCTAAGCAAACTACTAAAGATAAATAAGAAACAATCAGGCAGAGATTTGAAAGGAGAATTTCCCAAGAAAAGGAACACTATAAACTCCATGAGACAAAATGTAAGCAGACCACATTTAGAAAGTAACAGAGAATAGTGAGAAGTGAGTCTGGGCAGGTAAACTGGGAGTAGTCAGGCAGGAGTTCGTGAGTCATTTAAGGAATTTGAGCTTTCTCCTCATACCAGGAGGAGAGCCTTTGAAAGTTTAAATCAGAGAGGGATAAGATCAGATTTGTATTTTAGGAAGATCATTCTGGCTTCAGTGTGGTAAAGAGATTAAGGGGAGCAGGAGTTCACCAGAAAGTTTCTCACAGCTATTTTCCCTTGTGCCTTTAGGTGTTAGGCCTTTCATGCATACTGTGTGCTTGCACACGTGTGTGCATGCACGTACACACACAACAGAGCTTTTTCAGAATGTCACTTATTTAAATTATACAAATCAAAATCACTGGTGTCATTAGCAGACCTTCTTCCAAGATTAAGCCCTTCCTTGATGGGAGTATTTCTTTATTCAGAAAATCATGGTAAACATAGACTTTTCCTTACTTTCTCATTCTGCTTCAAAACACACACATACCATATGTTTGTTTTTGAAAATTAGAAAACAAGATAAAAAAATAACAATTATTAAGTCCTAAATTAAGTCCCCTGACTGTGCTAGAGTACAGCTAATATGAACATTTGGTGTATAACATTTTTCTTGTGAATTTTCTTGCATACATGGATTCATACCGTACATAGTGTTATGCAGTCTGCTTTTTCTTTTCAAGAGTTTATTGTGAACATCTTTGCATGTCTTATTATTCTCGGTGGGTGTATAATATCCTGCCATATGATTGTGCTGTAATTTAGTCCATCCCTGTTGTTAGAAACGTCACTTTTAGTTTAATCAGATCAGTTTATATGGAATCTTAGAAAGTCTGCTTCACAAAATTTAAGATGACATTTCCCAGGCAGACTTCTCTGGTATTATGGGTTTTCAGCATTTTTCAGGAACTTTACCAGATAATTAAAATAATGCTAGGAACGTACCTTCCCTTTGGGAGTTTTCCGTGTTATGAAAACTTTTTACTTACAATAAAATGAAAGGAGATGCTTAGAAGAAAGTCTTGATCAAACTCCTTTTGGAATAAACCAAAATGGGAGGTTTAAGTACCGTAAATAAAAACAGATGTGCCACTCCAGAATACCTAATAGAGAAGATTCATTTGCCCCGAAATTTTTAGTCATATCCTAAGAAATAATAAAAAGGAAAGCAGGTATTTTAATTTTCACTTGGAATTCTATTTTTTCTTAATCTTGTTTCCCATCCTGCTTTAATGTCAAAGGGTCTACTGAGGTAATGTCATGATACTTCCGTGGCGTGAACCTGAATTACAAGAGTGCCCTAGAGAAGTCGCTAGCACTGTCTTGATCAGTTTGTCACTTGGGAGGATAGCGTGGAGAGAGAAAGGGCCTGAGTTCTGGTGTAAGACGTCATTGGGTTTAGAGTCACATTCAATTACTTATGGTTTTCAGTTTTCTCGATTGAAAATGAAGTTATTGATTTCTGCCTCACTGTTGTTTTTATTTTTAAAATGTGCTGCATTCGTTTGCTAAGTCTGCTATAAAAAAATACCTCAGGCGGGGTGGCTTAAACAACAGGCATTTACTTTTTCACAGTTCTGGAGGCTAGAAGTTCAGGATGAACGTGTCTGCAGGACTGTTTTTTTCTCTGCTTGGCTTGCAGACGGTTGCCTCCTGGCTGTGTCCTCACATGGTCTTTTCCTCGTGTGCCAATGGATCTGGTGTCTCTCTCTGTGTCCTAATCTCCTTTTCTTATAAAGACGTTACATTGGCTTAGGGTCCACACTAAGGGCCTCATTTTAACTTCATTACCTCTTGTAAGGCCCTGTCTCCAAATGTAGGGGTTAGGGTTTCAGCACCTGAGTTTTAGGAACTCCAGTTCAGCCCATAACATGTGGTAACGTATGTAAGACATTTATTTCACGTCTCTGGCGCGTTATATGATCAATAATGGTACCAACTCTTAGTATTTAGTCCTTTTTGTCACGGTCAAATTGGGATAGTGATATATGATGATGACCTGAGATAATGTATATTAACTTTCTTTGTAAAATAGCTGGTAAAGGACTGTTGTTTGTTTTAGGTACACACATACACACTTACTTTCTTCCCTTTGAGAATATATGCACATTGCACCCAGGTGTTTGCTCTTAACTTCTTTTCCATGAGAGTTGGGAACAGAAACAGTAGGATTTGGCCTCCCATTGGTCTCCCTTTTATTCTTTTTTTTTTAAAGATTTTATTTATTTATTTGAGAGGGAGAGAGAGAGAGAAGATGAGAGCCCAAGAGCAGGGGGAGGGAAAAGCAGACTCTCCACTGAGCAGGGAACCTGAAACTGGGCTTGATCCCAGGATGCTGGATTCCAGGATGCTGGGATCGTGACCTGAACCGAAGGCAGCTGCTTAACAGACTGAGCCACCCAGGTGCCCCAAGTCTCCCTTTTATTCTTATAGGTCTCAGCATCCTCAGCTTCCTGAATAGGAAAGCACATGGTTAATAATTGTCAGTTCATATAAGCATTCTCATAGAGGCTTCTGCTCACATGAGGGAGGGGGCAAAGATGAACGGAAGTATAACAGACTCTCTGCCTGCTGGAGGCAGAGAGGCAAGTGGGAATTCCTCTAGTGCCTCATGCGAGTGTTTTCAAACGAAAAGAACGAAAGCTGCTTAGATTATTTTGTCATAGGACCACATGTTCCTCTGGATAGAAAGAGTAGAGGTGGCAACTCCCAGATGGAAGGCTATGTTCTTTTTAATAACTTGGCTGAAATTTCCTTCTGGTTGAAAACTGGACTTGCTATGGAGTCTGTAAAACATAAAAGGCTTTAGATTAACAGAAAGTGGGTCTCCCAGAAATGGGTATGTGGCAGTTTAGCATTTTATTGGCATGTCCAATCAAGGACTCAGCATGTGAATATGTGGTCTGGTTCCATAATGCTCGAGATCCAACACTGGCTGGGAATTAGACTACAGGGAGAAGGGTGTACTGGCACTTGGGGCTCAGTAGGATGGATTTAATCTATCTGTCTCACTATAGACAATTCCATGTTACTAGTATAACTTAGTAACGTAGACTTACTCCTCCACAGTGACACAGTGATATTCCTGGAAGGTAGTTTCAAAAGGTTCAGCTTATTCCAGTGCTCTGAAATTTTAAAGTCTCCCCCAAATATGACACAATATGTACTTAGCTCCAAGCCAACAGGAGTTTGGTCTCAGCCTGATTTTTAAGTATTCTTAGCTACTCTAAACTCCACTCTCAACACTTGTACTCCCAACAAACTAATCCTTGGACACGGATGACACTTTTTTTTTGGGTATGCCATTCTTGGCATCCATGCCTGCTGAAATCCCATCCATCCTTCAGGCTCCTTTACAAATGCCATATTTGTAAGATCTGCATAAAGATTTTCTAGATCCAAACCTACCTATTTAGACATGTTTTTTCCTACTTTGAACTCTTCACACTGTTTGTTTTTACTTCTTTTGTGGTCCTTTACTCAACCCTGAATTATAGGTATTTTTCTGATTTCCCACCCCATCTCCCAGATTAGCTACTAAAAAGCAAGAACTATCTCAGTTTTCTCTCTACCATTCCTACCTACCTACCCAATACCCAGCACAGGACCCTCACTGAATGTTGATCAGGTTGAACTGAAAGACAGACTAGTCTGAGCCTCAGAATTCCTAGACATACAAAGCTTATAGTACCCTCTGCAGACAAAGTGGGAACATTGGACTCCATTTATAGAAGATCATAGTGGCACTCTTTTCTTAGTACAGACCAAACATCCAGCTGCTAAACTACAATATAACATTTCCTGGGAAAGGAAGCCAATGTAAATTCACAGTATGTGTAAAGTCAAAACCAGAAAGCCTGAGTTTTTTAAACCACTGAATATAATTTTACATTCTATTTGATATAATTTTTCTAGGCTGTGTTTCAATTCAAACCAGTCTCTTCATTTGAACATAGTCTCAGAGTTCTCTTCTATACTCATTAGCAGCCACTTTGCAGCATTACTTTGCCTTATTCTGGGTGCCATGGAGAAAGATATTCCTTATGACTTTTGGAGGGATATATTTTGGGTGTCAGTTTTTTATATGCTCTTGTCCAAAATGGTACACTCTTTATTTCCCTGCCAAATGAGGATTGGCCACTTAGGCTGAGACACAATGAAGTTTACTAGAAAAATCAGTAACTCTGGAATTAGAAGACCAGGTTGTGGGGTCCAGCACTTTTATTAGGGTCCATGTGGCCCTAAGAAAAATTTCTCAGTCTATATTTTAGTTATTTTATTTACATAAGTATAACAGAGGAGTCTTATACCAAATTATGTCTAAGGACAATTTCAGTCTTAGCATTTTGGGATTCTGAGATCATTTAGGTGATGATTTTACAACTAAAACCATTCTTCCATCAAAGTTAATGAAGTTTACCTGAAGCATATGTGCGGGTATATGTGTGAATATACAACAAAGTAGAATCTCAGAGAGCTGATTAGCCTTTTGAGCCACTCTGAAGCAGAAGGATGGTTCTTTGGTCAAAAAATTTTGAAAAATGTAGAATACAATATTTGATTCATGGAAATTAACTATCATAGTACTTGAAAGTCTAAAAAGTCTTACCCTAAATAGATGTGTTTAATTTTATCTTACATAATTCACTATAAAAACTTTTTTTTTCTTTTAGTAAGTCTTATGAATGTCCAGAGTAATACAGTTCCTAGCAAGGGTTACTTCCAAACCCAAAGACATTTTCCCAGTCCTTCTGGGTTCTTCTGAGCGAGTTATAATAATTGTTCATGTTGTCACTCTGGAAAGTCTGGAAGTCCCACTTTCTGTGGGCCAAAGACCTCAAGTGTGCCTCAGGTGTAGACTTTGCCCAACACTCAATCCATCAGCTCTCCAGCCAAGGTTCTTCACTGCTAAAAAAATGACCTCTTTTGCATGCCTTCCCATTATATCAAATGTAACCTAGTTCAAAACGGAATGATTATTTTCTCTATCCCATAACCAAATTTCAGAACCACCTTTAAAAAATAGTGAATTCCGTTGCTATTTCTATCATATTCCTAATTGCCTGGCTTTGACATTTTAAATATAACCTTAACTTTTACATTTTCTTGACTAATGCTATAGACCAGATTGTGTCCCTCAAAATTAATATGTTGAGCTCTTAACTCCCAATGTGATGGCATTTGGAGATAGGGACTTTGGAAGGTAATTAGGTTTAGATGAGGTCATGAGAGTGGGGCTGTCATGATAGAATTAGTGACCTTATAGGAAGAAACATGAAATATTTTGCACACTCTCTCTGCCATGTTAGGACACAATGAAAATGCAGCCATCTGTAAACCAGGGAGAGTGCTCTCACCAAAATCCGACCATGCTGGCACACTGACCACAGATATCCAGCCTCCGTAACTGTAAGAAAATAAATATGGTAGTCTACAGTACCCATTCTATGCTATTTCATTATGGTGGCCCATGCTGACTAGGGTAACCAACTTGCTGCTGCTTTATGTGAGAGAGTATTATAATGTTCCCCAAGAATTTTGCCTCTTCTCCAGTCTCCCCTTACTCCCAGTTTACCCTGCAATAACCAGGCTAATCTTTCCAAAAGGGAGAAGATAACTGGGTTGATAATATCCCCCCTTCTCATACCCTTCGTCCTTCCGAGAAATGAAAAGTATCTCAGACTTACGGTTTCTTGTTCTGCATATAAGGAGCTTGGATGTTGCCATTACATCCTCACAACAAGCAAAAGCTGAACAGACTGAAAAATCAACAGCCTTTCTAGGATCCATAAAGGAGGTGAGGACACAGGGCAAATCACTGCCCCCAGGATTGAAGGGAGAGGTGAATACCAGTTGTCATGGCTTACACAGCAATGACTCATGAGCGGAAATCACTGTGGGAACAAGTGGGCGGTACTAATAGGGAAACTTGAACTCTGGTTGACAAATTGCTATAGGCTCAATATGGACAACTCTGAGTTAAAAACCCCAGTGGGACCCAGTCATAGAAGTCTTCCTCAGCACTGTGAGAATTACCTCTAAGAACTCAACCAAGTTTTCACAGTAAATATCAGAGAAAGATCCCGTCATGTTTCCTGCAAGAGAAAGGGAAAATGAACCATTTTGAAATAGGCCAGAGCACTCTGTTCTTCTTAACAGGGCTTGGCGTGAGAAACTAGTTAACCAGAGCTTAAGTTGCTGGATTATTTTCAGAGCATAACCAAACTGGGGGAAGGGAAATAGCCAATTCCAGTTAGTTCTACCCTTCCATGTGGGAGAAGGGAAATATCCAATTCTAGCGCATATTAGCCATCCTCTCCCACCTAGGAGGGGAGAAAAAGAAAACTGAGAAAGACTTAGGATATTCGTAGTCCAAAGGCATAGGCTCAGTGAAAGACCAAGACCTAAGTATAGGACTATAGAATGCTTCCGCTGTCCTTACACGTCTCAAACACATTACTAGAGGTTTGTTTACAATAGTTCCTTTTACCTGGTATGTAATGTCTGCTTATCAAGAAAAAATTACAAAACAACAACTAAAAAAACTCCCAATTGAAGAGATAGCTTAAGTATCAGAACCGTTCATGGCAGAGATGTTAGAATTGTTGGATTGGGGTTTTAAAATAATTGTGATTAGGGACACCTGGATGGCTCAGTTGGTTAAACGTCTGCCTTGGGCTCAGGTCATGATCCTAGTGTCCTGGAATCCAGCCCCTCATGGAGCTCCCTGCTCAGTGGGGAGTCTGCTTCTCCCTCTCCCTCTGCCCCTGCTCACGTGCTGTCTCTCTCTCTCTCAAATAAATAAATAAAATCTTTTAAAAAAATAAAATAACTGATTAATGTGCTGAGGGTTTTAAGATAAAGTAGACACCGTAAAGAAGACAATGTAAGCAGAAAGATAGAGATCCTAAGAAAGAACCAAAAACTAGATGTTTGAGATAAAAAATATTGTAACAGCAATGAAAAGTGACTTTAAGGATATTAGGAGACTGGAAATAATTGAGGAAAAAATAACAGAGCTTGAGGTTATTTCAGTAGGAACCCCCAAATTTGAAAATAAAAGAGAATGAAGACTGAGAAAAAAAAGACAAATGTCCAAGGACTGTGGGACACTATGAAAGGTATACCATACATGTATTCAGAACACACCAAAAGACTAAAGAGAGAAAGGAACAAAAGAAATATTTGGAACATTAATGACTGAGAATTTCCCCAAATACCTGAGACATTAAGCACAGATCCTGGAAGCTCAGAGAACAATGAACAGGTTAAAGTCAAACAAAACAAAACAAACTATACCTAGGGATGTCATTTCCAAATTACAGAAAATTAAAGATAAAGAACAAATCTTGAAAGAACTGGAGGAAAAAACACCTTACTTATAGAGGGACAAAGATGAGCTTTACATCCAACATCTCCTTGGAAACTGTGTAAGCAAGAAGAGAATAAAGTGAAATATTTAAAGTGTTGAGAAATAAAAACCTAAAATTCTGTACTTTGAAAAATTAGCCTTCAAAAATGAGAAGAAATACTTTACCAGAAAACCAAAATTGAGAGAATTTGTTGCCACTAAACCTGCCTTGCAAGAGATGTTAAAAAAAATTTCTTTAGAGAGAAAGAATATCATATAAGTATGAAATTCATGTCTACATAAAGTAAGATTGCCAAAAAAGGAGTAAGTGAAGTTAAAATAAAAACTTATATTTTTCTTATTCATATTTGATTGACCAAATAATATTTTGTTCACAATAGCAATAGTGACAATGCATCTGGTTGCGTATGCATATGTATATATTACACATATATGTGTGTGCTTAGGTATGCTTATATATAAGTGAAATGATGACTGATAAAACAAGGGATGGAAGGAAAGAATTAGGATTATTTTGTGTTTATAAGGTACCAACAGTAGTTGTTAGTAATACAGTGTTTTTGAAACTGTTTTTGAAAAAACTTAAATTTTTTATAAATGAATATTGTAGAATTTAGGGCAAACACTAAAAACATAACTGATATGTTAAGAAAAGAGAGAAAATGAAATCATATAAAATACTCAAACCACAAAAGGCAGAAAAAAGAGTGGAAAACAAAATAAGGAGCAAAGAACAAGGGCAACAAATATGGTGGACAGTCATTAACCTATATCAATAATCACTTTCAATTTTAATGGTCCAAATGCACCAATTAAAAGACAGAGATTGACAGAGTGAATAAAAAAGCAGGAACCAGCTATGTGTTTTCTATAAGAAATCCACTTTAAATTTAGAGACACATGTAGATTAAAAGTAAATGTCTGGAGCAAAGTATATCATGCAAGCATTAATCAAAAGAGAGTAGGAGTAGCCATATTAGGTTCAAGCAGAGCAGACTTGAGAGCAAGAAAAGTTTTATCAAGGATTTTTTTTAAAAAGGGCATCACATGATGCTAAAGGGGTTAATTCTCTAAGAAGACATAACAATCCTTAACATGTATGCACTTGACAAAAGAGCATCTAACTCCTGTGCCAAAAATTGATAGAACTGCGAAGAGAAATAGATGATTCCACTCCTATGGTTGGAGACTTCAACATCCCTCTAACAGACAGATGCAGCAAGTAGAAAAATCAGCGAGGGCATAGTAGAACTCAGTACCACCATCAGTGAACTAGATATAATGGGCATCTAGAGTTTACTTCATTCAACAACAGCAGAAAACACATTTTTTTCAAGCTCTATGGAAGATTCACCAAGATAGACCACATTCTGGGACATAAAATGTACTTTATCATTTAACTAAGTGGGATTTATTTTATGAATCACTGGTTCAACAATAAAAAATCAATTAATGTAATCTACCACATTAATAGGNTAATGTAATCTATCACATTAATAGGCTAAAATAGAAAAATCACATGATCATCTAATAGATACAGAAAAAGCATTTCATAAAATTTGACACCCGTTCATTATAAAAATTCTCAGTAAATTAGGAAGACAGAGGAAATTCTCCCTCTTTTACNCCACATTAATAGGTAAAATAGAAAAATCACATGATCATCTAATAGATACAGAAAAAGCATTTCAAAAAATTTGACACCCGTTCATTATAAAAATTCTCAGTAAATTAGGAAGACAGAGGAAATTCTCCCTCTTTTACTAAATTTATTAAAGTATATCTACCAAAAACCTACAGCTAACATCATTCTTTTTTTTTTTTTAAAGATTTTATTTATTTGACAGAGATAGAGACAGCCAGCGAGAGAGGGAACACAAGCAGGGGGAGTGGGAGAGGAAGAAGCAGGCTCACAGCAGAGGAGCCTGATGTGGGGCTCGATCCCATAACGCCAGGATCATGCCCTGAGCCGAAGGCAGATGCTTAACCGCTGTGCCACCCAGGCGCCCCAGCTAACATCATTCTTAATAGTGAGAAATTTGAAGCTTCCCCTCCAAGATCAGGTACACAGGCAAGAATGCCCCCTCTCACTACTTATTTTTAACTTCTTACTGGACAAGTCCTTGTTAATGCAATAGGGCAAGGAAAGGAAATAAAAGGCATATGATTGGGAAGCAAGTGATCAAACTGTTCACAGATGACGTGATCATCTATGTAGAAAATAAGAAAGAATTGAAAAAAAAATTCCTAGAACTCATAAATGATTATAGCAAGGAGCAGGATAGGAAGTCAATATACAGAAGTCAATCACCTTCCTGTATACCTGCAATGAATAAGTGATATTTGAAATTTAAAAGACACAATAATATTTACATTAGCACCCCACAAAATGAATTACTTGGGTGT
The DNA here is from genome assembly GCF_002007445.2 of Ailuropoda melanoleuca. NCBI lineage: Eukaryota > Metazoa > Chordata > Mammalia > Carnivora > Ursidae > Ailuropoda > Ailuropoda melanoleuca. Next base: position 74,804,962 of record NC_048218.1, read on the forward strand.
AATTATGACAAAATATGTACAAGATATAGATGAGGAGAACTGCAAAACTCTGATGAATGAAACCAAAGAACCAAATCAGTAGAGATTCCATGTTCCTAGGAAAGGAAGACTCACTACTGGCAGTCAGTGGGGAAGATGTTAATTCCATAGATTCAATATAATCCCAATCAAAATCCTAGAAGTTTATTTCACAGACCCACAAACTGATTGTAAAGTTTATATGGAGGGGGAAAAGACTCCAAAGAGCCAACACAATATTGATGGAGAAGAACAAAATTGGAAGACTAACATTATCCAACTTCAAGACTTACTGTAAAGTTACAGTATTCAAGACAGTGCGATTTGGCAAAAGAATAAACATAGAGATCAATAGAACAGAATAAAGAGCCCAGAAATAGATCCATATACAACGAGTCCACAGATCTTTGACAAAGGACAGAAGGCAATACAATGGTACAATGTCCCCAACAAGTGGTGCAGGAACAACTGGTCATTCACATGCAAAAAATGAGCCTACATAGAGAACTTATGTCTTTCACAAAAAATAACGCAAAATTGATCATAGACCTAAACTCAGAGCCGTAAAACTTGTAGAAGATAGTGGATGAACTTGGGTATGACAGTAGGTTTTGGATACAACATCAAAGACACCATCCATGAAAGAAATATTGAAGGCTGGACTAAAGTAAAAACTTCTGTTCTGCAAAAGACAATGTCCAGAAAATTAGAAGACAAACAACAGTCTAGGAAAAAATATTTACAAAAGACACATTTGAGATAGAGAGTTGTTATCCGATATGTAAAGAACTATTAAAATTCAAAAATAAGTGAACAACCTAATTAAAAAATGGGCCAAAGATCTTAACAGACATATCAGCAAACAAGATACACCGATGATAAATAAGTACATGAAAAGAATCCTCCACATCATATGTAATCAGGGAAATGGAAATTAAAACACCATCACAACCTACCTTTTATAATGACCCAAATCCAGGATGCTGACGACATCAATGCCGGTGAGGACATGGAGCAGTAAGACCTTTCATTCATTGCTGCTGAGAATGCAAATTGGTGAGGCCAGAAGACAGTTCGGCGGTTTCTTACAAAATTACACTGCTCTTACTATACCCGTCTAGCAATCTTGCTCCTTAGTATTTACCCAAAGGAGCTGAAAATTTGTGTACCCACAAAAAGCAACACATGGGTGCTTATAGCAGCTCTTCATTCACAATTACAAAAACTTTGAAGCAACCAAGCTGTTCTTCAGTAGGTGAATGGATAAACTGTGGTACATTCAGATGATGGACTGTTATTGAATGCTAAAAAGAAATGAGCTTTCAAGCCATGGAAAGACACGGAGGAACTTTATATTACTAAGTTGAAAGACGCCAATCTGAAAAGACACACTGCTGTATGGATTGCAACTATATGACATTCTGGAGAAGGTGAGACTATGGAGAAAGTAAATAAATCAGGGGTTGGAGCAGGGAGAAAGGAGTAGAGGGAGAACAGAGGCTTTTAGGGCACAAAAATGCTCTGTATGATACTGTAATGATATATGCCTGTCATTATATACATTAGACACTCCACAGAGTGCATAATGCCAAGAGTGAACCCTATGGACTTTGGGTGGTTATGATGTATCAAAGCAGTTGACCACTCTGGTTGGGAATGTTGATAATGGGAGAGAGTGTGTCCATGTGGGGTAAGGGAGATACAGGAAATCTCCATTCTTTCCTTTCAATTTTTCTGTGAACCTAAACTTACCCTAAAAAAATAAAGTCTGAAGAAAAAGGTTTTCCATAGCTACCTCAAATATTGTAGTTTGTATTTCTCAAATCCTTTTTGGAATGAGGTGGGGGAGATTTTCATGACTACACTCACATACATACCCACATAGCTATATCTGTTTCTCATTTTCCAAGAATAAAAACCCCTTGGTTTAGTGCTCAAAGAATCCCATAGTACAGCCTTGTTCATCCTCCTTCCCCATTACTGTTTAATCTAGACCTTGCATATGAGCCAGGTTAGTCCAGTGACTCCTTTATAAAAACATGAATCATTCTCATTTCTCCCTGTTCACCCAGTTCTGTGTCTGAGACATCCACATGTTTTTCATTCTTCATGACCCAGCCTCAGTCCCACTTTCTCATTGAGAGCTTCCCTGAACCTCCCAGGTTACTGTGATTTCAAATTTCTCTCAATTTCTATACTGTTGTGTTGCCTATTACCTACTTACTTCTGCCCTTTAATCCTGTAGAAACTTAGTTCTTGAAATTAATAGTTTGTGTACATCTCCTTGACCTACTGGACTGTATTTAATAAAAGATAAAAGACAATTTGTAAATATTTTATATCCTTGCAGAACATCTGTCATAGTTCTTTCTATGGCAGAGGTGATCAGCAAATACTCATCACATGGACCAGATAAAAATGAGCTCACCTAGACTTTGAAATAACAGGGATTAAAATTCCCAATGTGTGCTGGCAAACATTTTAATAAAATACTTGGATTTTAACCACAGCTTTGCCATTAATGTTCTGTGCACATCCTTTTTCCTTTTGAGGCCGTGGTACTAAGTAATTGAAAGGGCCTTTCTTTCTAGCCCCGGTTATCTAGGCTAATGGAAATTAGTATTCACAGACTAATAAGTCAAGCAGAGAAAGACAATTATCATATGATTTCTCTCATCTATGGAACATAAGAACTAGGATGATCGGTAGGGGAAGAAAGGGATAAAGAAAGGAGGGGTAATTGGAAGGGGGAATGAAACATGAGACACTATGGACTAGGAGAAACAAACTGAGGGCCTCAGAGGGGAGGGGGTGGGGGATTGGGATAGACTGGTGATGGGTATTAAGGAGGGCACGTATTGCATGGTGCACTGGGTGTTATACGCAACTAATGAAGCATGGAACTTTACATCGGAATCCGGGGATGTACTGTATGGTGACTAACATAATATAATAAAAAATCATTAAAAAAAAAAAAGTATTCACAGACCAATGCAGGTGCCACAAAAGGAACCTAAGATTGGATGCTATCCCTGATAAGTTCAGTAAATAAGTGAATCTTTTCCAAGCTTTAACCTCCTCAGATATTCAGATGGATTGGAACTTCTTTCCAGTACAGTCTGTTGGCTGAGGTACAGAGAAAATGCTTGTGTTTATATTTAACTTGTGTATATGGCAGGGATATTGAATTTACGATACAGCCTGAAGGTTATGGCAGTGGCTGAATGCTTTCAGAAGTGCAGGTGCGATGCCAGAGGAGCTTATGGAACGCTGGAACAACTCGAGCATCAAAACCCCCTCTTTAATAAGACCATGTGGCCTGTCAGGCTAGGAACACCCATTAGTCAGCTTGATAGGTTGAATACCTGAAGGGACCCTAGTCTCTCCTTGAATTCCCCGCCGAGAAGGGTCTTTGGAGTGAAACTCCCTTTGGCTTGCAGCCATGGTACATTCCTTTACATGAGATGAAATAAATGTTTTGAAATACATTTTGAAGTAAATCTCCCCACCCTTGTTGGGGCTAGAGAGAGTTTGTACTTCAAAGAGGAATGTGGCATATTTATAGTGAAAAGGTACAAGTGGAAAAGCTTTTGATTTGCTTGTTTGCTTTTCTTATATTGCTTACAGTGGAGTGGTTTGGGTGGAATGTTAAATTTGTTTCAAAAACACAAAGTAGAAGGGAGACGTTGGAAGTTATAACGACAGCATTTTCCTATATGGTCACTAAACTCTAAAGCTCTTCCCAAATCATCAGTTTTGCCAGGCTCTCTCCAATGCCACCCAGCACTGTTAACACTTTTTAACAAGGCAAGACCCAATTTATTACTTCTTTTCCCTGTGTTACCCCAGCCGCAGTCCACTCAGGAAACACGGGTGCTTTGGGGAGAAACAGGAAGTAAACATGCACTTTGAGTCTCAATCCTGGGGGCTCCCGTTCCTTCTTGTCCATGACAAATATTTTATGCCCATCACTTTGTCATTTCACAAAACAATGTTGCAGGCACACAAGGCTTTGAAATTCTTTTTTTTTCCTTTTTTTCATATTCTCAAGAGCAGAAAAATCAGTGCCAAGTCTATATTAAGCTATTTCACTGTTGATTTTTAAAGGATAGCTTAGAAGCAGAAAGCCCAAGTCCATAGTTAATTGCATTTTGGAATCATAGTTGACAAATTAAGTCAAACGATTGCAACTTTGTACAGTTCAGGGAGGGGGGACGTGCTCTGGCTGCCGATGACTGCAGAGACATAACTCTGGTAGTGAGCAATTAGGGAGCTGGCTCTTGGCTCCAGGGAAGTGATGGCCAGCTAGAACTTTTTTTTTTAATAGGTCACTAGGGAAAGACAACATTCATCTCCATTTATCATAATGAAAACCAGGCAGAAGCAAAGCATGACTGAACTGTTAGAACAACAAAATTTGTTTTCATACTGGGAAGTTCATTAAGGCCACTCCGTCTATCCCAGCACTAGCCCCTACATGGTGCTACGGCTCACTGTTTGTACCCTAAGGTTCCCTTGTAAATAATGATCAAGGACTTCTGCGCTGGCCCCGAGGTGAGGTAGGGGATTCATCTTCTAGCTTCTTGAGGAATTTCAAAATAGGAAATGAGGAGTCACTCAATAAATGATCATTGTTATTACTTTTACTTTGATTAGTTGTATCATGAAGTGCTTGCAAACTATACAACAATATACAGGGTAAATTCTGAATAACAACCTCATGAATAAGATTGTGCTTATCAACATGGGGGTCACAAAGGAGAGGAGAACAGTTCTGAGCTCACAAAAGGGGGACATTGGATTTCTGTTTATTTATTATAATCAGACACAAGATTCTTTAGCAGTTAAAGGGGTGGTTACTACAATGGTCATGGGATGTTGGCAAAACTGGAATATGCGATGAGTGACATCTGCCCTTCAAAGAAATTAAGGCTGTGTTTCCAAAAACAGTAGCAGGAAACAAATGTCAAAGAGATCTTGGCCCAAACCTTCTTTTCGGTAACCATTAGTCATCCTCTGACACCTCAAGGGAGACTTCTGGACACTACTGCAGAGGTTAAGATGCCTGCCCGGTTATTCAATCTTATAATGTCCTAATGTTTAGAACCAAAAACAACAGTAACATACCAATAAGCCAACACACTAGTTTCATTGGCTCTGTGGCAGAGATGACTAGCCCACATTCCATCACTAAGACAGTACTCTCTCCTTACCAGCGAGCATCCAAGTCTTGGCTGTCCTCTTGTTAGGAAGTTAGACAGTACAGTCCACAGATGGCTCAAGGGATTCTGTCCAGTTAAGCACACACATATTTTTTGGCTAATATTCTGAGGTTTTCTTCTTCTTTTTCAGAAATTTCAAGGACTTTTTGTTTTAAATAGTCTCTAATCTGACATGGTAGGTTCAAAAGTCCTGCTTCTTCACTTTGGTGTTTTCCTTACCCTGAAAGATGGTTTTTATTTAGATAAGAAACCTTCTAGCAAACTCAGCTAATAGGATCTGTTGTTGCACTGAGCTCATGAGGTTAACCTCATTTGATGGTGGCTACTTACCATTAGTGTTTAACATTAAGTTGTAAACATCAACTTGAAACTTACCAGTGTTTAGAAAGAGCAAGAGTCTATTAATTGGGCCCAGGACCATAAGTAATTGAAGAAAAGAATATAAGCAGTTTGGCAAAAGAAAATGCTTTAAAAATACATATTCTTCCTTTCCAACTTACTCCACAGAGAAAACGTTACTCTTTAGAAATGTCATTTCCCATCTAATTCTTACCAAATAGCATTTTTAAAGCTATAAATATTTACTTATATCCATGACTACATTTTAGACTAACTCCATAAATGCAAAGATAAGTTCATTTTCTGCATTAGCACGAGCACCTAACTTGTGATTTAATATGTATTCTTTAAAGCTAGAAATTTCTAAATACTCTACATGAAAATGTAGGAGAGAATTTAATTCCTACGTATGTCCATTACTAGAGGGGTTTATCTTGTGAATAAATTCTACCTCTCCTGTGTCCAAAAGGACTTTGAATTACCTAGCTAAAGCAATTATTTATATCATTAGATTTTTGAAATGGAATAAAAAGCAAAGTAAGTCAAAGAAAATAGGGAAATACACTAGCTTCAATTGATATACTAAAAACCCAGCATAATACAGTACTGTATATGAGAATAAAATTTAGCTCTGAGCTTCTTAGCAGCCAAGATGAAAAGGGCAATGTACTATATTATGCTGTCCTCAATGTCTGGTAAAATTAATTTTATAAATTTGTCAAGAGAAACAGCATTTACTTTCTATAACTGAATTATAAAAATAATTCCATATATGGGTCCTTTTACAAGTTATAGTAATAATATTAAGGAAAAGTAACATCTCCAGAGATTGTGAAATAAGAATGCAAAGTTGTTTTTCATGTAGCTATTTTTTGACTTTCTCAAAATCTGACTACATTATATGGAAATGTGTAGGAATTTTCTAAAATAAAATTGAATTCTCATTAAACAGCCTGGTCTTTACATTTGAAGCACTGTAATTCATTGGATTTAGTTTAATCCAGTAGTTTAAAAAATGCTTTCAAATTTTGTTTCAAAACTTTAATAGATTTTTTTTTAAGATTTTATTTGTTTGTCAGAGAGAGAGAGAGAGAGAGAGCACGCACAAGTGCACAAGCAGGGGGAGTGGCAGGCAGAGAGAGAAGCAACCTCCTTGCTGAGCAGGGAGCCAGATGCGGGGCTTGATCCCAGGACCCTGGGATCTTGACCTGAGCCAAAGGCAGATGCTCAACCTCTTGAGCCACCCAGGGGTCCCGAACATTTAATAGGTCTTCATTTTAAGGATATTCTTTTAATATGTTGTTCAGTTTTTTTAATTATTTATTTATTTGGTTTTGTAAAGAAAAAATAACTGAGTTGGCAAACACTTGAGGTATATTTGGAGACTTTAGCAAATGCTACAAAAATGTCTGGTGTCACCATTATTAAACAAACAACAAACAAACAAAAACCCCCCAAAAGACAAAAATCCTTACTGCTTCATAAAAGAATATTTAGTTTTTAGCCCATGAATTTTTGGTGTTTAGCCCGATGCGCATGCCATACTCTAGTGACTTCCTTTTCCTCCAGCTAGTGTGTTTATGCTGCTAACTAAAACTTGAAAATTCTGCTGTGACCTAGAAACAGGATATCTTTAGTATCTACTGACTCGCTTGTCAGTTGGTATGAAACCTCATATGGGGTTAAAGATTCTCTAAAGTTGCTATATTGTGAAATTTAAGTAAAGAGCCAAGGCAAAAAAAAAAAAAAAAATACAGCACTTCACCAAAATGTAATGCATGATGTTGGATGAATTCCATAAGTTAGGGTGGTGAAAGCAGAGAGAATTCCCTGCTTTATTGAATATGTGGATGTTTGAGTAGAAGAGAATGGAAATTACTTATTTTGAGCTTGATGTTTTACCCTGATTGTATAAAAAGACTTCAGAAGCTAGAAAGTGTCCCTAAATATTCTATCTCAGAAGTGCAGTGTTCTTTATATTTTTGCACGTGCTTTACAATATCCTTTCTTGCAAATGTCTGACAAGCTGTCCTACGTTTCATATTCAGAATGTTTGAGCTTCATATTTCTCTTACTTCAGAAGACAGGGAACTTCGATATTTTCCCTAAACTATGTTTGGAAATTTTAGAGCTGTTTTCTTGTGTACTATGTGTCTGAATGGAGAGAAATCACTAGAGTAAGAATAGGCAAAATGCGGAGAAAGAGAAAGGAATGGAAAAGAGAGGAAAAAGACAGGGTACTGACCCATGCTTGTCCTGTTTTTATTTTGAAAGTAAAAGCATTATCTCTTACCTGAGTTACTGCCATGTACTCTTGCCTGTTTCCAAAGATCTGTTCTCCACATAGCAGTCTGGTCATTTTATTTATTTATGTATTTATCTTAATATGTTATTTATTTGAGAGAGAGGGAGCAGGGGAAAGGACTGAGGGAGAAGCAGACTCCCCACTGAGCAGGAAGCCCGATGTGGAGCTCAATCCCAGGACCCTGAGATCATGACCTGAGCCGAAGGCAGACGCTTAACCCTATTTATTTTTTTTAAAGATTTATTTATTTTATTTTATGTTAGAGAGCACATGCGAGCAGGGTGGGAGGGGGAGGGCCAAAGGGAGAGGGGAGAGACAGAATCCCAAGCAGGCTCCAACAGAGGCCACTCCCACGACCCCAAGACCAGGAACTGAGCCGAAATCAAGAGTTGGATGCTTAACCGACTGAGCCGCCCAGGCGCCCCTGAACTGTCATTTTAAAATGTGTATCAAATATTGTTTAAAATTCCTTAAAGTTTTCCTCTTGCACTTAGAATAAACTCTACCATAGCCTACGAGTGATCAGTCTTTGTCCAGCTCTTCAAATATCTCTCTTTAGTCTCTGCTCTGTTTTGAAACATGTCAATACCTTTTCCACTTGACTTTCTTTGGCCTGGAATGTTCTCCCTCCCATTCTGCTCATGACTGGCTTCTCAACATTTAGGTCTCAGCTGAAAAATACCATAGCAGAGGGACCTTCTTTGACTTATTTTCCTAATAGAGTCCTGCTTCCATTCCCAGCCCACCCAACTCTTACAGCTCATTTGTTCACTTATTTCTTTATTGCATTCAACACAATCTGAAATTAATTTCATTAATGATTTACTTACTTTAGACTTGTCCCCTTCAATGAGTCTGTAAGTATAGAAAGCAGGGTCTTTGTCTGCTTTTGCCTTGTAGGTATTCTCATCAACTATCACAGGGTTCGGCACCAATTCAGTACAAAATAAATATTTGCTGAATAAATGAATGAGTGAAATGAAGAATGTGGGTATGACTGGAGCACTGGGCCTATGTGTATTTTCTTGAACAGGAAGGTGGCAAATTAGAAAACATCTAGAAGTTCTCCAACGGGTGCATGGGTGGCTCAGTCGGTTAAGCATCTGACTCTTGATTTTGGCTCAGGTCATGGGATCCAACCCTGTGTCTGGCTCCCTGCTCAGCATGGAGTCTGTCCCTCTCCCTCCACTCCCCTCCCCCTACCCCCCCCCAGTGCTCTCTCTCTCTCTAATAAATAAATAAAATCTTTTTAAAAAGAGAGAAGTTCTTCTAGAACCCTTCTGGAAAAAGTTTGCCTAATGGCAGAGATGAAGAAGTTATGCTAGAAAGTGAGTTGAGGCCAAATCCTGGAGGTTTTGAAGGTCATAGTACATAGTTCTGGAATCTCTTTTGTGGTCAGTGGATAGCTGCTGAAGGTTTCTAAATAGTCAATGTGTCCTTTTGAAATGCTTCTTTATTACTCGCTATGGAAAACCATTAGTGCGTCAAAAGAATTTCATTCACTCACCAGTGGACAGAGTAACCTGTGAATGTCAGCAGGGTGTTGGTTTAATCAGCATTCATTTCTTTTTT
>NC_048218.1:74815824-74817296 GCF_002007445.2 Ailuropoda melanoleuca
TTACTTTAGACTTGTCCCCTTCAATGAGTCTGTAAGTATAGAAAGCAGGGTCTTTGTCTGCTTTTGCCTTGTAGGTATTCTCATCAACTATCACAGGGTTCGGCACCAATTCAGTACAAAATAAATATTTGCTGAATAAATGAATGAGTGAAATGAAGAATGTGGGTATGACTGGAGCACTGGGCCTATGTGTATTTTCTTGAACAGGAAGGTGGCAAATTAGAAAACATCTAGAAGTTCTCCAACGGGTGCATGGGTGGCTCAGTCGGTTAAGCATCTGACTCTTGATTTTGGCTCAGGTCATGGGATCCAACCCTGTGTCTGGCTCCCTGCTCAGCATGGAGTCTGTCCCTCTCCCTCCACTCCCCTCCCCCTACCCCCCCCCAGTGCTCTCTCTCTCTCTAATAAATAAATAAAATCTTTTTAAAAAGAGAGAAGTTCTTCTAGAACCCTTCTGGAAAAAGTTTGCCTAATGGCAGAGATGAAGAAGTTATGCTAGAAAGTGAGTTGAGGCCAAATCCTGGAGGTTTTGAAGGTCATAGTACATAGTTCTGGAATCTCTTTTGTGGTCAGTGGATAGCTGCTGAAGGTTTCTAAATAGTCAATGTGTCCTTTTGAAATGCTTCTTTATTACTCGCTATGGAAAACCATTAGTGCGTCAAAAGAATTTCATTCACTCACCAGTGGACAGAGTAACCTGTGAATGTCAGCAGGGTGTTGGTTTAATCAGCATTCATTTCTTTTTTTCCATGCAGTATGACTGCCACGTACAGTCCTGCTTCTGGGCTGGCAGGAGAAAATGTTTGCCTTAGTTCTTCACAGCCTGAGATGAAATGACCCAGTGCGCCTTGAAGGCATCTGGCCAGTATTTCTCCTATCTCAGTGGAGCAGTCGGTTCCCTCCAGAGTTTGATACCATCTTGCCGTCAAATCATTCCCCTTTCTTCAGTTGCTCTTTATTCTGCAATACAGTTTTCTAATGTATAGAGTTACCCTCTCCTGTGGTTTATTTTATTTTGGTCTTAAAGGAAGTCCAGTGAGGAGCTTTTCAGGGCAGTTTGCTTTTTGTTTGTTTCAATGAAGTGGTGAGTAGATCCTTAGCTGAAAACTAGTACTTACAAGGCCTTATAATAATCTCCACCCCAAAATATGGCATTATATGCAGCATACACGTGTTCACCTGGACTTTTCCTACCACTTCATAAGTCTATACCTAATTTCTAAAGTAGACTACAAAGATACCAAGAGTCCAGTTAAAATAATGGCTTGTTTTACAGACTTGGGCAGCCAATTCCAGTTTCTTTTTCTTTTTTTTTTTTAAGGTTTTTTTTATTATTTTATTTTAGTTTTTTTTTTAAAGATTTTATTTATTTATTCGACAGAGATAGAAACAGCCAGCGAGAGAGGGAACACAAGCAGGGGGAGTGGGAGAGGAAGAAGCAGGCTCCTAGCAGAGGAGCCTGATGTGGGGCT
>NC_048218.1:74817707-74823780 GCF_002007445.2 Ailuropoda melanoleuca
ATAGTTTTACTTTGAAGTGAAGACGGTTTCCACCAACCACAAAGACCTTGCTATAGCCTCATGAATTATGTGTCCAGGGGAGTTATACATTATACCATCATCATTTTTTTCCTTTTTTAATATTAATTTCAGATGTGGAATTTAGCGATTCATCAGTTGCATATAATACCCAGTGCTCCTTATGTCAAGTGCCCTCTTTAATGCCCTCACCCAATCATCCCTTCCCTCCACCCATCTCCCCTCCAGCAACCCTCAGTTTTTTCCTAGAGTTCAGTGTCTCATGTGGTTTGCCTCCCTCTCAATTTTCATCTTATTTTAGTTTTTCCTTCCCTTCCCCTATGTTCATCTGTTTTAGTTCTTAAATTCCACGAGTGAAATCATATGGTATTTGTCTTTCTCTGACTGACTTATTTCACTTAGTATAATACCCTCTAGTTCCATCCACATCACTGCAAATGGTAAAATTTCATTCCTTTTGATGGCTGAGTAATATTCCATTGTGTGTGTGTGAGTGTGTGTGTGTGTACATACATGTGTATATATATACACTACATCTTCTTTATCCATTCATCTTATACCATCATTATTTATATCTTTGAAATGAATAGATTATTTATAAATTGTATTCTGTTGTTTATTTTTTAAGGATTTTAACTATTTCTGAAGCATGTTCTATATATATTACACAATTAAATCCTTCTGAAATCCTATGCGGTAGATGGTAGTGTGGGGGTTTTATGAGCTTTTTTTTAAAAATATTTTTTTTTATTTATTTGACAGAGAGAAAGACAGCCAGCAAGAGAGGGAACACAAGCAGGGGGAGTGGAAGAGGAAGAAGCAACTCCCAGCAGAGCAGGGAGCCCGATGCAGGGCTGGATCCCAGGACTCTGGGATCATGCCCTGAGTGGAAGGCAGAGGCTTAAAGACTGAGCCACCCAGGTGCCCCTGAGCTTTTTTTCCCCTGAAAGGAGAACTGAGTCATAAATGTTGAAATGGCTTTTTTCAGTTTACTTGATCAGTAAGGGTAACCACACACCTAATTTAGAACCTGTTGTTTGTCCTCTATACCTATATACTCATCACTGTGTCGATGTCCATACAGTTCATATTTAGTGAGTGAGAAGTTGAGAAAATGTAAATTGAGAACGAAACCACATCCAAAAATTAGTGATTTTGACAGCCAAAATCATTCTGGAAGCACAGAATTGAGTTCATGGGTAAAAATGCCAGGGAAAGGTGACAAGGCAAGACTTAATGGAAGGAAGGCCAGTAGCTAAGAGCATGCAAATTCTAGGGGAAAAGAGAAGGTTTTAATATTATTAGACAAAGTTGAGGATCTCAGATCTTAAAATAGGGCAGTTTTTGTTTTCTGTAGTGACGGCTAAGATTATTTATATATCACAAAATGGTGATAACTGGGGACTTGGAAACTCAGTACTGAGTGGCAAGACTGTCAAAAACTGACTCCTTTGAATCTGATATGCTGTTCCACGATTTTATGTTTATTTTTTAATAACAATGAGTTTTCATGTCTTCCTACTCCAAAATAGGCGAAACATTATTGGGATTTTACCATGAAAAAGATTATTAATATGAATATTCACTTTTCTGATACGGGGCAAACAGATCTGTCTGCAAACATTCTCTATGTCCAAAGCAAAGAGCGAAATGTCTTAAATCGAGTAAATTTATTCCATTTTGTTAAAAAAATGCGTCATTTTCCTACACGGAGAACAGTGTACTGTGTGGTTTAGGAGAAGATTTTGTGGTGTCTATGTAGTGGTTATTAAAAATTCTTCCTTTTGTGTTAATGAGCATCAGAATTGTAAGTCTGGAATCAAATATTTCAATCAAAGGAGTGTGGTAAAGCATTTTGTGTGCTGTATTCAGCATTTCTTATGCACAGGAACCGTTTACTCCTTTTAGTTTTATATTCTTCACATTCTAGAGCCTGATAGATTCGGTGGAGTGGGAAGTAGCCTCATTCCCCTTTGGAAAGCCATAGGTTTGTTTCTACTCCCATCGTCAGGATTAAAGGCAAAAGGAACAAAGAGAAAAGAGAAAGTAAAAGATAAAAATGTCAAAAATATGAATTAGAGGTGGCACAGCCTCGGCAGCTTTTTATTTTGATCAAGCATGAAACGAACAGAAGCAGAAAGATTCAGTTTCCCAGAAATGCAGATGGCTCAGAAGAGAGTGGGAAAAGAATGAACTTGGAAGAGAGCACATGTAGCTATGTTCACCAAGGCCTGAATATCCACATGTCATTTTAGGAGCCATGTTTATTAACCTCCCACTGGATAGTATGGAGATCGCGTATAGTAAAGGTGAACTGGAAGCTGGCCCTGCCACTTTAGCCGTTAGCCCTTGGACTACCACTGAGCCAGGTTAGAAACCTTTGCCTTCATTTTGTCCCCTTTTTTCCTCCATAGCTTAACCAGCTGGAAAAGGCGGTGGAAGCAGCTCACACATTTTTCATGGCCAACCCTGAGCACATGGAAATGCAGCAGAACATCGAGAATTACAGAACGATGGCGGGCGTCGAAGCACTCCAGTTGGTAGATCTAGAAGCCAAACCACATCTGGTGAGCACCAGGGACCCTTGCCCTAACCAGAAGGAGCTATCTGTTCCTAAATTTCACTGGACTCAAAGCAGATTCCTGTGAATGGGCATTTCCGGTTGATTCTTGATTTCTAATACAATAACAGTTTTATGCTCTCAGAGTTCTCAGATGAAATATTGTCAATATCAGGGTTGAAAAAATTGAGAGAAGGTGAAAATGCCCTTAGAAAAGCAGTATGTTATGGTGAAAAGTAGAACATGATATAAACATCTGTCACCCTGTCTGAACCTCAGGGCTACCTCCACCCCTTTAATTTTACACATGGGAGTTGAAGCCAGTATGAATTGCTCAGGTCACACATGGTTTCCCAGCTCCCAGTCCATTGGTTTTCCATTGTACCTGTACTTTTCAAATTCTGCTATTTTAAAGCTATATAATTTTTCACTCAAATGAAAGCTTAATTGAAATCACAAGAAGTTGGAAGGACTTTTTTTTTTCAATTGAAGATGTCACCATTCTTGACATGTGACTTCCAAGATGATTGAAGAACAAGATAAGAGAAGATTTTAAATATAAGCCTTCTATTATATTATTATTTATTATTATTATTATTAAATTGAGTCAGGGCCTGGAAAATGGGTGTGTCATGGCCACCCACATCCATCTACCCAGACTTTGGTGCATGCCCATACCTCCATTCAGGTGGGGTTAGAAAATACTGTCTTGCATATTTGTGCTCAGGAAGAATATAAAATCGACTGGTGCCANAAATATATATATATTTTTTCTGCTTCTTTGCAGGAAAGTTACAGTGCAGGAGTTAAACATTATGAGGCTGATGACTTTGAGCTTGCTATCAAGTACTTTGAGCAAGCTCTAAGGGAATATTTCAGTGAAGATACGGAGTGCAGAGCCCTGTGCGAGGGGCCTCAGAGATTTGAAGAGTATGAATACTTAGGGTACAAAGCTGGTCTCTATGAAGCCATTGCAGGTAAAGCTTATTTTTTTCCTCTATTTATTTCCTGATTATAGGAAATGCAGTCTGCAGAACTATTCTAACAATATACAAGTATAAATTGTAAAAAATGAAAGATATATTAACCCATCCTATCTCCTGTAAATAAATCTACCTGGTTTAAATTTTGGGACTGTGCTCCCAAACTTTTTCAGATGCATATGTAAATGTTTCTGTATTTATTTATAATTATTATTTCTTTTTTATAAAAATGAGACATGCTGTGAATACTGATTTTGAGCATATTTTTGTTTTTGTTTTATTTTATGCTTAACAATATAGTGTGGACCTCTTCTCATGTAAGTAGTACACGTACCTCTACCGTATTGTATTGAATGGTTGTGCGATATTCCAGTATAGGGGGAAAGCTTAATTAATTTGCCCAGTGCCCTTACTGACGAATATTAAGGAAGTTACGGGTTTCCATTATTATGAACAATGTAGTAGTGAATACTTTTGTATAGTTTTCTTCAGTTACTTAAAAGAGGATTTTATTATCTATGAGAATATAATATGTATTACAAAGTGTCATTTAAAATTGTAGGTAATGTGAATTATACATTAATTGGGGAGAATAGCTAGCTAACCATTTATGATGGGAAGCATATGAAAAACATACAAAAATAAATTCTATTTATGTTAATAATATAGGTGTGAAAATAAAACTGTTGGAAGAAAATGCAAGAGGGGCGCCTGGGTGCTTCAGTCACTAAAGCCTCTGACTAGTGATTTTGGCTCAGAGCTTTATCTCAGCGGGGAGTCCACTTGAGGCTTCCCTCCCTCCCTCCCTCTGCCCCTCCCCCCACCCCTGCATCCACTTGTGTTCACACTCTCTCTTTCTCACTCTCTCTTTAAAATAAATGAATAAATCTTTAAAATAAAAGAAGAAGAAAATGCAAGAGAGTATGTGTATAATGGGAGGAGAGGAAAACCAGTTCTTAGCGTGGCAAAAGACAAGAAATATGAAGAAAAGGTAGACCTTACATAAGATTTGAAATACAAAAAATACAATAAATGAAGCCGAATTACAAAATGACAAGTGGAAAAGTTGCATAACATTTACAGTTAATATCCATAATATTTAAGCAGAACCTGTTATTATTAGTAGTAGTAATTTATTTCTGATTTATTGGCAGTCATAATAATAAACAGCATTTATATAGCAGTTAAAATATACAAAGCATTTTACATATTTATGTATCCTTTAATCCTCTAAACAACTTGTAGGTGGATGGTATTGTTATCCACCGTCTTCTTTTTTTAAATGAGGAATTTATACCTCAAAGCAATGGGATTAAGGTGAAGCTGGGAATCAAATCGATGCTTTTCTCAGTCTAGGGTGCATATTTTAAGGTCTACATAATTGAAAAATGGGCAAAGGATAATCTGTTCAGTACTAAATGTTAAACAAATATCTGTTGAGTGCATATTGTGTTCTAAGTTATAAATATATTAATAAAAAGCAACAATGTTCAACTTCACCTATATTTGTCGAATGGCAAATTAAGGAAGGGAGTTTGCTCTCCCCAAATGCTGGTGTGTTCAGTCTCCATGAAAAGCACCCCTCACCTAGCAGTTCAAACCAAGTCTCAAAGAGTTATCTTCCAATCCAACATTTCCCTTAATTCCTATTCTCCTTTGATTTGTTACCAAACTCTGATAGGTGCTACCTCCTGAGAGCATGGAAGATTCCTCGGTTCTCTCCACCACTTTTGCTACCACCCTGGTTCAAATCCACAGTGCATTTTAACAGAGCCACTGTGACAGCCTTCTTGCTGGTCCTTGTGTCCTGATGAGGTTTTACGCTGTAGGCAGACAAAATGGTCTTCTAAAAAAAATGAAAGTATGTTCACAGAACACCCCCCCACACCTGCCAAAGGCTTCCATTGCATTTGGAGTAAAACCCAAAACCTTTAATAGGACTTTCATGATTGTGCACTTGTGTATATTTTCATCCCTTCTCTTTCTGTCTCTTTGATCCACTCCTGTGGCATTTCCTGGAATTGCCATATTCATTTCCACTCACAGACTTTGAAAATTGTTGTTTTCTTCTATCACTTGCTTAATGTCCTATCTTGTTAAGTGCTTAATCCTCAGCCCCTAAGTATATTGAATGGCAAAGAGTAGGTGCTTAGTAAATATTTATTAAATGAATGAGTGGAAGGAGAAAAAGAAGGGAAGGAGGGTAGGAAGGAAGGAAGAAAATGACATATCCATCAATCACGTTTCAGATGAAAAGGATTCATAATACTCTGTTTTGAAAATGTAGGTCATAGAGGGACAATTAGGAAATATCTTTCAAAATTTAGATTAAGGGGGCGCCTGGGTGGCACAGTCGTTAAACGTCTGCCTTCGGCTCAGGGCGTGATCCCGGTGTTATGGGATCGAGCCCCACATCAGGCTCCTCTGCTATGAGCCTGCTTCTTCCTCTCCCACTCCCCCTGCTTGTGTTCCCTCTCTCACTGGCTGTCTCTATCTCTGTCAAATAAATAAA
>NC_048218.1:74825199-74846686 GCF_002007445.2 Ailuropoda melanoleuca
CTTTTTTTAAATGAGGAATTTATACCTCAAAGCAATGGGATTAAGGTGAAGCTGGGAATCAAATCGATGCTTTTCTCAGTCTAGGGTGCATATTTTAAGGTCTACATAATTGAAAAATGGGCAAAGGATAATCTGTTCAGTACTAAATGTTAAACAAATATCTGTTGAGTGCATATTGTGTTCTAAGTTATAAATATATTAATAAAAAGCAACAATGTTCAACTTCACCTATATTTGTCGAATGGCAAATTAAGGAAGGGAGTTTGCTCTCCCCAAATGCTGGTGTGTTCAGTCTCCATGAAAAGCACCCCTCACCTAGCAGTTCAAACCAAGTCTCAAAGAGTTATCTTCCAATCCAACATTTCCCTTAATTCCTATTCTCCTTTGATTTGTTACCAAACTCTGATAGGTGCTACCTCCTGAGAGCATGGAAGATTCCTCGGTTCTCTCCACCACTTTTGCTACCACCCTGGTTCAAATCCACAGTGCATTTTAACAGAGCCACTGTGACAGCCTTCTTGCTGGTCCTTGTGTCCTGATGAGGTTTTACGCTGTAGGCAGACAAAATGGTCTTCTAAAAAAAATGAAAGTATGTTCACAGAACACCCCCCCACACCTGCCAAAGGCTTCCATTGCATTTGGAGTAAAACCCAAAACCTTTAATAGGACTTTCATGATTGTGCACTTGTGTATATTTTCATCCCTTCTCTTTCTGTCTCTTTGATCCACTCCTGTGGCATTTCCTGGAATTGTCATATTCATTTCCACTCACAGACTTTGAAAATTGTTGTTTTCGGGGCGCCTGGGTGGCACAGCGGTTAAGCGTCTGCCTTCAGCTCAGGGCGTGATCCCGGCGTTATGNGAGTAAAACCCAAAACCTTTAATAGGACTTTCATGATTGTGCACTTATGTATATTTTCATCCCTTCTCTTTCTGTCTCTTTGATCCACTCCTGTGGCATTTCCTGGAATTGCCATATTCATTTCCACTCACAGACTTTGAAAATTGTTGTTTTCTTCTATCACTTGCTTAATGTCCTATCTTGTTAAGTGCTTAATCCTCAGCCCCTAAGTATATTGAATGGCAAAGAGTAGGTGCTTAGTAAATATTTATTAAATGAATGAGTGGAAGGAGAAAAAGAAGGGAAGGAGGGTAGGAAGGAAGGAAGAAAATGACATATCCATCAATCACGTTTCAGATGAAAAGGATTCATAATACTCTGTTTTGAAAATGTAGGTCATAGAGGGACAATTAGGAAATATCTTTCAAAATTTAGATTAAGGGGGCGCCTGGGTGGCACAGTCGTTAAACGTCTGCCTTCGGCTCAGGGCGTGATCCCGGTGTTATGGGATCGAGCCCCACATCAGGCTCCTCTGCTATGAGCCTGCTTCTTCCTCTCCCACTCCCCCTGCTTGTGTTCCCTCTCTCACTGGCTGTCTCTATCTCTGTCAAATAAATAAAAATAAAATCTTTAAAAAAAATTTAGATTAAGAAGTAGATTGAAAATCAATTTGTTGGGTGACCTATTTGCCACATACTCAATTACCCAAAACCAACTCAATTCATCTAAAATCAGTACCAGTATTTGAATTATTGAGAATTTTTTTTCCCCAAAGATTTTGTTTTGCTAGGCCTCTGGCAGAGTAATTTCCCTGCGTTTTTGTGAGCACTGTTCATTTAAATATCAATTTTATGTGTGTTTCACATTTCAACTGTTCAGTATTTCTTTACTCAATCTTTTATTCGGGAATGCTTTTCCTTCATTATAGTTTATTAGCTTGTAGCTGTATAAGGATATGTGCCCTGTCTCCACGCCTCCATCTCCTCTATACCGGCCTCCAAATGGCTTTGGCAAATGTCCTCCATCTGATTTAGGAAAACTGACAGATTCCCACAGAATAACATTTAGTGATTTGCTCGAGGTCACCATAGCTTGTTGGTTGCTGGAAGAATAGAGATCTCCTAACTCGGGCTCTTAATCTTTAATACAGTTATCACCACCATTACCCCCACTTCCAATAAAGAAAAGTGATTTTAAAAAAGTCTTGGCTCCTGAAGCTCAGTCAAATATTATATATTACAGAAACATGACAAGTCTTCTCGAGAATTTGACGCTTACCCAATTTATTAAGAGAAGGAAATTTTAAAAAGTATTCCCACACAAGTGTCTTGGATCTCAAACTTTTAAAATACAGTAATTGCACAATAACACTTGATATAGAAAGGAGACAAGAAATACAACTTATAAAATGTGTTATCCTAACTCTGTAAATTCTTGTCTGGTTCAAAACTGTTCTAAGGGGCACCTGGGTGGCTCACTCGGTTAAGCATCTGCCTTCAGCTCAGGTCATGATCTCAGGGTCCTGGGATTGAACCCTACATCTGGCTCCCTGCTCAGCAAGGAGTCTGCTTTTTCCTCTCCCTCTGTACCTCCCCCTGCTTGTGTTCTCTCTCTCTGTCAAATAAATAAATAAAATCTTTTTTTTTTAAAAAACGAAAACCCCCACCAAACTGTTCTAAATTAAAAGTGAAACTGGCTCTTATTTATTTTTTTAATTCTTTTTTTTATTATGTTCTGTTAGCCATTAGTTTTTGAGTTAGTGTTCAGTGATTCATTATTTGCATATAACACCCAGTACTCATCATAACATGTGCCCTCCTTAACACCCATCACCCAGCTACCCCCTCCTTTCACCTCCCACCCCCTGAAACCCTCACTTTGTTTCCCAGGGTCCATAGTCTCTCATGGTTCCTCTCCCTCTCTGATTTCTCCCCCTTCAGATTTCTCTCCCTTCCCCTATGGTCCTCTGTACTGTCCCTTATGTTCCACATATGAGTGAAACCCTGTGCTAGTCTGTTAGTCTTTCTCTGCTTGAGTTACTTCACTTAACATAAGCCCCTCCAGCCCCATCCATGTCGATGCAAATGGTGGGTATTCATCCTTTCTGATGGCTGAATTAAAATACAGAATGGGGATGCCTGGATGGCTTAGTCAGTTACGCATCTGCCTCTGGCTCCGGTCATGATCTCAGGGTCCTGGGATCTAGTCCCACATGGGGCTTCATTGCTCAGTGGGGAGTCTGCTTCTCCCTCTGCCTGCTGCTCCCCCTGCTTGTGCTTTCTCTCTTTCTCTCTCTGTCTCTGACAAATAAATATATAAATAAAATCTTTAAAAATAATAATAAAATAATAAAATACAGAATAAATTATGAAGCGAGACTATTTGAATTTTAGAGTTAGAAGAACATTAAAAATACAAACGGCTTCTCAATGCGTTTATTTATTACCGGCTGTGCTTGGTGAAGCCCTAAAGAATGTCGTTTTGTTACTCTCATTTCCTTGCTCTTTGTATCTCGTGTTGAAAAATACCTTCATTCAGACTTTGGGTTCTTATTGGGTGTGTTTTCCACTTCTTCCTTTTGCTTGTCATTTGGAATTAGGAGGAGTGTGTGTTAGAAGGTAAAGAGGAATGCCAATGGCCAACTAACTAGAAGAAAACAGTTGAAGATTGTCGTTTTTGTAAGAAATAAAACAGCCATTTATTGGCTATTTATATAGCTGTTTATTTCTACATGCTAAACAAATAAACAGAACTCATTCTTCCCCTCCCATCCTCCAGCTGCAGTTAAGAACCAATGGATTGTAGGGATTCTGTCTGTGGTGCTATGTTGGATTGAGTTAGCCAGGTCCTGCAAAAACTGGCCCATTTGCCTACACACCAGAAAACACACACGCCTTTTCTGTTGTGCTCTGGGGTCCCTCTTCAAGTCACCAAGAGACAAGCCAAGCTCTGCCCAACAGAGAACCTTTGAGACGATGCAGTTTGGTAAATTAAAATGTAATTATGAAGTCAGACGATTTTATCATCCTTCTCGAGAGAGCCTACTCTGCCCAAGCATGAATAAAATCTTCTCTTTCTGGAGAAGACTATCTCCATTTTCATTGTAAAAAACCAAGTTGGGGCAAAACGTAGGAAGTGTTTGCTTCTCTTGGCCGTTAGCTACTTCCGTTTGCTCAGCTCATGCATGGATGAGCGAGAGCCCAGAGCTAAAGGGAGCGTGACAACCCTACACTTGAGAATCCTCACCTGTTTACAGCGAGAAGGAGGGGGACACAGAAAGGGGGACAAAGAGAAAGAGGCAGAATGTGTATCTAAATTCTTGAGCTCTCCTCCATATCCCGTTTTACCAGTCCCTACGTGGCAGGGTTTCCAGTGTTCAGGGGATGAACTATTTTGTAACTGGGTAGAATAGGTTCCTGATCAATAGATGTAAAAAAATATATATATATATATATAGTTTCTATTTCCCCTTAGGAAAAGTTCTTGAAAATGTTAACAAGGAGAAAAAGCTCCCCATATGCATGGCAGCCCTTTCTCTCAGCTACTCCTTAGCATAACCAGGATCTGAACTTCTGATCCTGACACTTGGAGCTGCCCAAAGCATCCAAAGGGATGCCCCGGAGTTCTGAAATAGGAAAGGCATCTACTCAGATGGGCACGGGTGGGCTGAGATGGCCCGCGTCACTTTCAGGAGACGTAGACAAAGGGGAACAGCAGCGGAAAGCGCTGTCTGGAGGAAAGGCCACAGTCACAGGGTTTGGAATCGATCTACTGCTCAGTACTTTCCGGATCACTGACCAGGAGGCCTTGGCAAGACACTTCCTTCCTTTGTGAAGGTTTCTGCTCATGAAGCGAAGATAATAGATGGCTCTAAGGGTGTGTCGAGGTGAGGAATGCCTTGTGTCACTGTGCTCTGACCTTGAAATCTGGATGCTCCAGCCCCGGAGGGACCCACCTCTCACTCTTGTCTTTCAGATCACTACATGCAGGTGCTGGTCTGTCAGCACGAATGCGTGAGGGAACTTGCCACTCGCCCAGGCCGCCTCTCTCCGATTGAGAACTTTCTTCCCCTGCATTATGACTACCTACAGTTTGCCTATTATCGAGGTAAAGCGTGGATTGTCCCGGGAGACCCTTGGGGAACGGGTGTTGTTCACCATTGCAGACATTGAATTTTCCTCTGCATTTCCCACCTTACCACGGAGGCAATGGGGGTTTCTGGGCTTTTTTCTTCCTCTCACATCACTGCAACTCGGGCCAAGGAGAGTAGGTAAAACCACAAGTGGGCAAATCCTGTGATAATATCCTGAATGTTATACTAGACTGACATTATACATGATTTTTAAATTTAGTTTTTCAACTTAATTTTAAAAGGTCATATATTCACAGGTTCAAAGACAAAATATTACAAAAGCCTCCCTCTCTTCCTTTTTTTGCAACCCAGTTTCATGCCCTTCAACTCAATTTCTGACTTATGTTTCTTTCAAACACACACACACACACACACACACACACACACACACACACACACTCCCCAACTTATTCCCCCCTCTTATACACAGAAGGTAGCATGTTACATACACTGTTCTTTACATTGCTTTCTTCACTTAATAACATATATGAGTGGGGAGGGGGCGCCTGGGTGGTGCGGTCGGTTAAGCATCCAGTCCTTGATTTTGGCTCAGGTCATGATCTCAGGGTCTGAGATCGATCCCCACATCAGATTCTGTGCTGTTTGTGGAGCCTACTTAAGATTCTCTTTCTCCCTCTCCTCTCTTTCTCTCTAATAATAATAATAATAATAATAATAATAAAGATAATAATATGTAGGGGGTGCCTGGTTGGCTCAGTTGGTAGAGCATGCAACTCTTGATCTTAGGGTTGTGGGTTCGAGTCCCATGTTGGGTGTAGAGATTACTTAAAAATAAAATCTTGAAAAGTATTTTTTTAGTATGTTGGACCTATGAAATTACCATTTGCTTAGGTCAGTAAAGACCAAATTCTGGTGATTTTGTATGGTTCAACCTAATTGTATTGGCACATGGAGATCTTCCTCATTAGTTTTTCTTTACATCCACATATCATTGTACTATAATTTATTTTATGTGTCTCCTTACTTATGGGGATTGTGTTGTTAGTAACTGTTTGGTATTTCAATCAAGGATCAAATGAGTAATATTTTATGTAAGTTAGTTCATATCCACACACGAATATCTATAGAATAAATTTCTAGAAGTACAATTGCTGTGTTGAATCGTTTGTTCATTTAAAATTTTGATGGATGTTGCCAAATTTTCTTCCATATATAGTGCATTTTTCATTGCTCATCAACAGAATATATTGTGAAAATTTTAGATATTTCCTAATCCATTAGGTGAAAATTTTTATCTCAGTAGTTTTAACTTCTATTTATCTAATTGAGAAAGAGAAATTAAGCATCTTTCCTTATGTTTAAAGGCAATTGATAGAACTGGGATTGCTAAAATCGGTTTTAGATATCATGTTGTCAAACTCAGTACAAAAACAGAATTAGCTCCCAAAATTCTGCCCTGCTTATCTGTATTAAATAATGTAAGTTGTCAACAGACATCTTCAGGCAGAAACTTTAAATAATTGGTACAAACATCTAGCCCCAAAGCAGACCAAAGATAACACCTGAAATCATGTCCTTCCTTTTGTGTGTGGCTATTTTTTTGAAGAATAATGAACACAGAGTGTTTGTTAGTTTCAGGTGTAGAACGTAACAATTCAACAGTCCTGTACAGTGCTCAGGGTTCGTCACGACAAGTGTCGTCACCGTCTGTCACCGAGTGAAGTTATTATAGTCTTATTGACTGTATTCCTTATGCTGTACTCTTCAGCTCTGAGATTTATTTATTTTATAACTGGAAGTTTGTACTTCTTGATCCCCTTTATTTCCCCCAGCCCCTCACCTCCGTCCCTTCTGGCAACCATCAGTTTGTTCTCCGTATTTGAGATTCTGGTTTTATGTGTGACTATTTCAGTGTATGCTATTAGGCCTCACCTTATCTTCCCTCTTACTCATGTTTAATGCTGACCTCTCACAGACATGTTGAAATATTTCTTAAAAATCCTCTAGATGGGGGGGCGGGTGCCTGGGTGTCTCACTCCGTTAAGCCTCTGCTTTCGGCTCAGGTCATGACCCCAGGGTCCTGGGATCAAGACCCGCATTGGGCTCCCTGCTCAGCAGGGAGTCTGCTTCTTCCTCTCCCTCTGCCTGCCACTTTCCCTGCTTGTGCTCTCTCTCCTTCTCTCTCTCCTTCTCTCTCTCTCAAATAAATGAATAAAATCTTAAAAAAAAATAAATTTAAAAAAAATCCGCTAGATGGACCTAGCCTGACTTTAATGCTACAACTCCTTGGTGTTTCAGTTGGTGAGTATGTGAAAGCCTTGGAGTGCGCCAAGGCCTATCTTCTCCTCCATCCGGATGATGAGGATGTCCTAGACAATGTGGATTACTATGAGAGTCTCCTGGATGACAGCAGTGACCCAGCATCCATTGAGGCTAGAGAGGTGAGACCAAGGTCCTGAGAAGAAGCTGCATTCTGCTAGATGCTCTGGGCAGAATTGGTAAAAATGTAGCACTGCTTAAAGATATCTAACTATTGAGTCAAGGTTCTAGAATGCAGTTCTTTTGTACTTTAATTATTAGCGCCAGAAGCATAGTTTTCTCCTACACTAGAGCTTGTGAAAGTCTGTTGAGATGGAGACATTTTTGGCAGCTGTGAATATTTTTTTAGCTCATTTGTCACTGTCTATTGAAAAATATTTCCACTTGAACATTTATCATATTTCTTAACTGTTATTTAAATATAAACTTTCATTCATTTTTTTTTCCCTCTAGGATTTGGCAATGTTCGTGAAGCGTCATAAAATGGAATCAGAACTAATAAAATCAGCCGCAGAGGGTCTGGGATTTTCATACACAGAACCGGTAAGAGTAAAGAGAGAGGAGGAAATGTGTTTTAAAAGAATTCTCAGTGAACATCTTATTTATGATTTTATTTCCCAGCTTGATTTACTGAAGATTCTTTTTTTTAATTCTGTCTGCCAATTTTATTAATTTATTATTTTTAAAAAAATTTTTTATTATGTTCAGTTAGCCAACATATAGTTTACTGAAGATTCTTATCTCCTGCCTTGTATTAACGAAACCTGCGGAGGTGGGCGTGGGTTTTTACTCAGTATATGATAGACATTAAAGGACTTTAATAGATCTCCATATAACTGAGATCCAAAGTTAAAAGCAAATATATTTGGGGGAGAAAGAAGCGTTTGTACCTGATGCATTTGCCTCAGGATTGTTTTATGTCTTAAATTCTGGACACAACATTTTGTATTTCTCTTGCACTTTTGAAAAACTAAAAAGATTTCATACAGAACAAAATCAGTCTCAATTGTACTATTCATCATGCTGACTTTTCTCAACTTGTCTGTGTTGACTTTTAGTTGTTCTTCATATGAAGACACACCTTTTGCCTAGCTAGTACAATGGTATTGATAGATTTCTGCTCTGATTTTTATTTAAGGTGTCATAAGCAATTTCTACAGTTTTTAAAATGATTTTTAACTACATATATAGAATTGATGTACCATAAATAAACTGTTTTCCTGACACTGAACATTTGATTCGTTTCTGATTTTTTTCTACCATATTTAATGCAAGAAGCATTTTCCCTCTGTATTGAACTATGGACTTTGAATAAATTACCGGGAATGGGATTATTCTGCCATCAAAGGATATCAGAAGTTTTAAAGTTCTTGAAATTACTTTTCTAAGAGAGTTTTCTGATACCTTCACTGATTTTCGAAATGCATTAAAGTACCAGTTTACTATATATATATATATATATTTCTCAGCAATGAGAAATAACATTTAAAAAACTGTTAGTGTTTTTTATGTACAAAATGGTATATCATTGTTGTTTTAATTTGTATTCCTTTGATGACCAACAAATATAAACTTTTCATATATTGTCATTAATTCCTTCTCCTGTGATTTGAATTATCTGGACATTCCTTTTTTTCATTTATCTGTTAGTTAACTATGTAAGTTCTTTACATGTGTACCTGTCATATTTTTATAAAAAGCACTATTTGTAATATATCCTATTTGTAACATTTTTTCATTTATGTCTTAGTTATGTCATGTTTTTATTGGCATATTTTAAAAATTAAGGTAATTTTTAAGTATAATAATTCTAAATAGCATTACTAGTATGCTTATACCTGGCCCTACTTAATAAAATTTTTTAAATTTTTTTAAATTTTTTTTAAATTTTTAAATTGTATTCTCCCAGGAGACTTCAAAAAAAAGTTACTTTATGATCCTGCACAGATGATTAATCAAGTTGGACTTTTTTGTTTGGTTTATTCACAAAGCATAAGGGAGTTGGACTGAATGATCTTTTAAGTGTCTTCCTGACACCAAATTCCAAATCACTTCTTGGACAAAAAATATAAATACTTCAGCTAATCCCATGCTATTTTTAAAAACCCATTTGTGCATCATGTCGTCTTTGTCAAAATTGCATTGGCAATTTTGCTTTTCTTTTTATTAACTAAAAATATTGTATCTTAATACGGTATGCAAGTTTCCTAATGTTTTAGGTCTTTTGAGTGTTTTAAATGTATATTTTCTTTCTGTACTTTATGCTTTAGTGACAAAGATACTGAGGTGTTTTTTTTTTTTAATTTAAAACAGAATTATTGGATCCGATATGGAGGACGACAAGATGAGAATCGGTGAGTTCTTCATTCAGAATACAATCCATTTACTTTTAATGAGAAGAAATAGTTAGAGTCATATCTGTTATAAGGACCTTAGCTTTAGGAAATAGGCAGAAAGGTACAATTAAATGAGTTCCGCACTGGGAAGTAGGAGCTCAGCCTTCTGGTCCCAGTTCTTCCTGTCCTTCTGTGTGCCCTTGAGTGCTTTGTCTTCCTTTCCTGTCTTAGTTTTTCCTCCAATTAAGGGGTTGGATCAGGTGATCTCTGAAGGTGACACATTCTGTGGATTCTGTTTTTGATTAATAGAATAGAGCTTAGTTTTTCCTTGTTAATGCTGAATTCCCTTACCGCATTTGAAAATAGGAAGTTCAGAAAGTTTCACTGCAAGCTAAATTATGAGGTGTCACTAACTCAGTCAGAAATGAAGAGACCTCGGGGCGCCTGGGTGGCACAGCGGTTGAGCGTCTGCCTTCGGCTCAGGGCGTGATCCCGGCGTTNAAGGCAATTGATAGAACTGGGATTGCTAAAATCGGTTTTAGATATCATGTTGTCAAACTCAGTACAAAAACAGAATTAGCTCCCAAAATTCTGCCCTGCTTATCTGTATTAAATAATGTAAGTTGTCAACAGACATCTTCAGGCAGAAACTTTAAATAATTGGTACAAACATCTAGCCCCAAAGCAGACCAAAGATAGTACCTTTTAAACACCTGAAATCATGTCCTTCCTTTTGTGTGTGGCTATTTTTTTGAAGAATAATGAACACAGAGTGTTTGTTAGTTTCAGGTGTAGAACGTAACAATTCAACAGTCCTGTACAGTGCTCAGGGTTCGTCACGACAAGTGTCGTCACCGTCTGTCACCGAGTGAAGTTATTATAGTCTTATTGACTGTATTCCTTATGCTGTACTCTTCAGCTCTGAGATTTATTTATTTTATAACTGGAAGTTTGTACTTCTTGATCCCCTTTATTTCCCCCAGCCCCTCACCTCCGTCCCTTCTGGCAAACATCAGTTTGTTCTCCGTATTTGAGATTCTGGTTTTATGTGTGACTATTTCAGTGTATGCTATTAGGCCTCACCTTATCTTCCCTCTTACTCATGTTTAATGCTGACCTCTCACAGACATGTTGAAATATTTCTTAAAAATCCTCTAGATGGGGGGGCGGGTGCCTGGGTGTCTCACTCCGTTAAGCCTCTGCTTTCGGCTCAGGTCATGACCCCAGGGTCCTGGGATCAAGACCCGCATTGGGCTCCCTGCTCAGCAGGGAGTCTGCTTCTTCCTCTCCCTCTGCCTGCCACTTTCCCTGCTTGTGCTCTCTCTCCTTCTCTCTCTCCTTCTCTCTCTCTCAAATAAATGAATAAAATCTTAAAAAAAAATAAATTTAAAAAAAATCCGCTAGATGGACCTAGCCTGACTTTAATGCTACAACTCCTTGGTGTTTCAGTTGGTGAGTATGTGAAAGCCTTGGAGTGCGCCAAGGCCTATCTTCTCCTCCATCCGGATGATGAGGATGTCCTAGACAATGTGGATTACTATGAGAGTCTCCTGGATGACAGCAGTGACCCAGCATCCATTGAGGCTAGAGAGGTGAGACCAAGGTCCTGAGAAGAAGCTGCATTCTGCTAGATGCTCTGGGCAGAATTGGTAAAAATGTAGCACTGCTTAAAGATATCTAACTATTGAGTCAAGGTTCTAGAATGCAGTTCTTTTGTACTTTAATTATTAGCGCCAGAAGCATAGTTTTCTCCTACACTAGAGCTTGTGAAAGTCTGTTGAGATGGAGACATTTTTGGCAGCTGTGAATATTTTTTTAGCTCATTTGTCACTGTCTATTGAAAAATATTTCCACTTGAACATTTATCATATTTCTTAACTGTTATTTAAATATAAACTTTCATTCATTTTTTTTTTCCCTCTAGGATTTGGCAATGTTCGTGAAGCGTCATAAAATGGAATCAGAACTAATAAAATCAGCCGCAGAGGGTCTGGGATTTTCATACACAGAACCGGTAAGAGTAAAGAGAGAGGAGGAAATGTGTTTTAAAAGAATTCTCAGTGAACATCTTATTTATGATTTTATTTCCCAGCTTGATTTACTGAAGATTCTTTTTTTTAATTCTGTCTGCCAATTTTATTAATTTATTATTTTTAAAAAAATTTTTTATTATGTTCAGTTAGCCAACATATAGTTTACTGAAGATTCTTATCTCCTGCCTTGTATTAACGAAACCTGCGGAGGTGGGCGTGGGTTTTTACTCAGTATATGATAGACATTAAAGGACTTTAATAGATCTCCATATAACTGAGATCCAAAGTTAAAAGCAAATATATTTGGGGGAGAAAGAAGCGTTTGTACCTGATGCATTTGCCTCAGGATTGTTTTATGTCTTAAATTCTGGACACAACATTTTGTATTTCTCTTGCACTTTTGAAAAACTAAAAAGATTTCATACAGAACAAAATCAGTCTCAATTGTACTATTCATCATGCTGACTTTTCTCAACTTGTCTGTGTTGACTTTTAGTTGTTCTTCATATGAAGACACACCTTTTGCCCAGCTAGTACAATGGTATTGATAGATTTCTGCTCTGATTTTTATTTAAGGTGTCATAAGCAATTTCTACAGTTTTTAAAATGATTTTTAACTACATATATAGAATTGATGTACCATAAATAAACTGTTTTCCTGACACTGAACATTTGATTCGTTTCTGATTTTTTTCTACCATATTTAATGCAAGAAGCATTTTCCCTCTGTATTGAACTATGGACTTTGAATAAATTACCGGGAATGGGATTATTCTGCCATCAAAGGATATCAGAAGTTTTAAAGTTCTTGAAATTACTTTTCTAAGAGAGTTTTCTGATACCTTCACTGATTTTCGAAATGCATTAAAGTACCAGTTTACTATATATATATATATATATTTCTCAGCAATGAGAAATAACATTAAAAAAACTGTTAGTGTTTTTTATGTACAAAATGGTATATCATTGTTGTTTTAATTTGTATTCCTTTGATGACCAACAAATATAAACTTTTCATATATTGTCATTAATTCTGTGATTTGAATTATCTGGACATTCCTTTTTTTCATTTATCTGTTAGTTAACTATGTAAGTTCTTTACATGTGTACCTGTCATATTTTTATAAAAAGCACTATTTGTAATATATCCTATTTGTAACATTTTTTCATTTATGTCTTAGTTATGTCATGTTTTTATTGGCATATTTTAAAAATTAAGGTAATTTTTAAGTATAATAATTCTAAATAGCATTACTAGTATGCTTATACCTGGCCCTACTTAATAAAATTTTTTAAATTTTTTTAAATTTTTTTTAAATTTTTAAATTGTATTCTCCCAGGAGACTTCAAAAAAAAGTTACTTTATGATCCTGCACAGATGATTAATCAAGTTGGACTTTTTTGTTTGGTTTATTCACAAAGCATAAGGGAGTTGGACTGAATGATCTTTTAAGTGTCTTCCTGACACCAAATTCCAAATACTTCAGCTAATCCCATGCTATTTTAAAAACCCATTTGTACATCATGTCGTCTTTGTCAAAATTGCATTGGCAATTTTGCTTTTCTTTTTATTAACTAAAAATATTGTATCTTAATACGGTATGCAAGTTTCCTAATGTTTTAGGTCTTTTGAGTGTTTTAAATGTATATTTTCTTTCTGTTCTTTATGCTTTAGTGACAAAGATACTGAGGTGTTTTTTTTTTTTAATTTAAAACAGAATTATTGGATCCGATATGGAGGACGACAAGATGAGAATCGGTGAGTTCTTCATTCAGAATACAATCCATTTACTTTTAATGAGAAGAAATACTTAGAGTCATATCTGTTATAAGGACCTTAGCTTTAGGAAATAGGCAGAAAGGTACAATTAAATGAGTTCCGCACTGGGAAGTAGGAGCTCAGCCTTCTGGTCCCAGTNGCCGCAGAGGGTCTGGGATTTTCATACACAGAACCGGTAAGAGTAAAGAGAGAGGAGGAAATGTGTTTTAAAAGAATTCTCAGTGAACATCTTATTTATGATTTTATTTCCCAGCTTGATTTACTGAAGATTCTTTTTTTTAATTCTGTCTGCCAATTTTATTAATTTATTATTTTTAAAAAAATTTTTTATTATGTTCAGTTAGCCAACATATAGTTTACTGAAGATTCTTATCTCCTGCCTTGTATTAACGAAACCTGCGGAGGTGGGCGTGGGTNCTGTATTAACAAAACCTGCGGAGGTGGGCGTGGGTTTTTACTCAATATGTGATAGACATTAAAGGTCTTTAATAGATCTCCATATAACTGAGATCCAAAGTTAAAAGCAAATATATTTGGGGGAGAAAGAAGCGTTTGTACCTGATGCATTTGCCTCAGGATTGTTTTATGTCTTAAATTCTGGACACAACATTTTGTATTTCTCTTGCACTTTTGAAAAACTAAAAAGATTTCATACAGAACAAAATCAGTCTCAATTGTACTATTCATCATGCTGACTTTTCTCAACTTGTCTGTGTTGACTTTTAGTTGTTCTTCATATGAAGACACACCTTTTGCCTAGCTAGTACAATGGTATTGATAGATTTCTGCTCTGATTTTTATTTAAGGTGTCATAAGCAATTTCTACAGTTTTTAAAATGATTTTTAACTACATATATAGAATTGATGTACCATAAATAAACTGTTTTCCTGACACTGAACATTTGATTCGTTTCTGATTTTTTTCTACCATATTTAATGCAAGAAGCATTTTCCCTCTGTATTGAACTATGGACTTTGAATAAATTACCGGGAATGGGATTATTCTGCCATCAAAGGATATCAGAAGTTTTAAAGTTCTTGAAATTACTTTTCTAAGAGAGTTTTCTGATACCTTCACTGATTTTCGAAATGCATTAAAGTACCAGTTTACTATATATATATATTTCTCAGCAATGAGAAATAACATTTAAAAAACTGTTAGTGTTTTTTATGTACAAAATGGTATATCATTGTTGTTTTAATTTGTATTCCTTTGATGACCAACAAATATAAACTTTTCATATATTGTCATTAATTCTGTGATTTGAATTATCTGGACATTCCTTTTTTTCATTTNACTTCTCCTGTGATTTGAATTATCTGGACATTCCTTTTTTTCATTTATCTGTTAGTTAACTATGTAAGTTCTTTACATGTGTACCTGTCATATTTTTATAAAAAGCACTATTTGTAATATATCCTATTTGTAACATTTTTTCATTTATGTCTTAGTTATGTCATGTTTTTATTGGCATATTTTAAAAATTAAGGTAATTTTTAAGTATAATAATTCTAAATAGCATTACTAGTATGCTTATACCTGGCCCTACTTAATAAAATTTTTTAAATTTTTTTAAATTTTTTTTAAATTTTTAAATTGTATTCTCCCAGGAGACTTCAAAAAAAAGTTACTTTATGATCCTGCACAGATGATTAATCAAGTTGGACTTTTTTGTTTGGTTTATTCACAAAGCATAAGGGAGTTGGACTGAATGATCTTTTAAGTGTCTTCCTGACACCAAATTCCAAATACTTCAGCTAATCCCATGCTATTTTAAAAACCCATTTGTACATCATGTCGTCTTTGTCAAAATTGCATTGGCAATTTTGCTTTTCTTTTTATTAACTAAAAATATTGTATCTTAATACGGTATGCAAGTTTCCTAATGTTTTAGGTCTTTTGAGTGTTTTAAATGTATATTTTCTTTCTGTTCTTTATGCTTTAGTGACAAAGATACTGAGGTGTTTTTTTTTTTTAATTTAAAACAGAATTATTGGATCCGATATGGAGGACGACAAGATGAGAATCGGTGAGTTCTTCATTCAGAATACAATCCATTTACTTTTAATGAGAAGAAATAGTTAGAGTCATATCTGTTATAAGGACCTTAGCTTTAGGAAATAGGCAGAAAGGTACAATTAAATGAGTTCCGCACTGGGAAGTAGGAGCTCAGCCTTCTGGTCCCAGTTCTTCCTGTCCTTCTGTGTGCCCTTGAGTGCTTTGTCTTCCTTTCCTGTCTTAGTTTTTCCTCCAATTAAGGGGTTGGATCAGGTGATCTCTGAAGGTGACACATTCTGTGGANACTTCAGCTAATCCCATGCTATTTTAAAAACCCATTTGTACATCATGTCGTCTTTGTCAAAATTGCATTGGCAATTTTGCTTTTCTTTTTATTAACTAAAAATATTGTATCTTAATACGGTATGCAAGTTTCCTAATGTTTTAGGTCTTTTGAGTGTTTTAAATGTATATTTTCTTTCTGTACTTTATGCTTTAGTGACAAAGATACTGAGGTGTTTTTTTTTTTTAATTTAAAACAGAATTATTGGATCCGATATGGAGGACGACAAGATGAGAATCGGTGAGTTCTTCATTCAGAATACTATCCATTTACTTTTAATGAGAAGAAATAGTTAGAGTCATATCTGTTATAAGGACCTTAGCTTTAGGAAATAGGCAGAAAGGTACAATTAAATGAGTTCCGCACTGGGAAGTAGGAGCTCAGCCTTCTGGTCCCAGTTCTTCCTGTCCTTCTGTGTGCCCTTGAGTGCTTTGTCTTCCTTTCCTGTCTTAGTTTTTCCTCCAATTAAGGGGTTGGATCAGGTGATCTCTGAAGGTGACACATTCTGTGGATTCTGTTTTTGATTAATAGAATAGAGCTTAGTTTTTCCTTGTTAATGCTGAATTCCCTTACCGCATTTGAAAATAGGAAGTTCAGAAAGTTTCACTGCAAGCTAAATTATGAGGTGTCACTAACTCAGTCAGAAATGAAGAGACCTCGGGGCGCCTGGGTGGCACAGCGGTTAAGCGTCTGCCTTCGGCTCAGGGCGTGATCCCGGCGTTATGGGATCGAGCCCCACATCAGGCTCCTCCACTATGAGCCTGCTTCTTCCTCTCCCACTCCCCCTGCTTGTGTTCCCTCTCTCGCTGGCTGTCTCTATCTCCGTCAAATAAAAAAATAAATAAATAAAAAATCTTAAAAAGTAAAATAAAATAAAATAAAATAAAAAGACAACCGTTTAAAAAAAAAAAGAAATGAAGAGACCTCATTTTTTTTAAATGGTAGAAGTAAAAAATCAATTTACATGGTATGAGCAGTTTGAGGAATCACAGAATGTTGGACTTACATGTTTGAGCTGACCTGGTCCAGCCTGTTCACCTTCAAATTCAGAAATTGAGGTTTTGACAAGGCAAAGGACTCTTTGCAAGTGTCACCACAAGGGACTGGTGGATCAGCATCTTCCTATTCAAAATCCTGTGGTCTTTCACTAGACAACAAGGCCGCAATCCTGGGTGGCCTAAAATTATTACAAGAGATCCAAGAGTGGACATGCACAGTTGGATTTGTTCAATCTGTGTATATTGAAAGGATAGCATGCTGTGATTTGTATGTTTGCCAAGTCTGAAACTTGTGTCTTCTTTCTTGGAATAGTCGGAACCTCTATCCAAGGTCATGGTTTATTTCAGTTCAACAATTGTTTGGTGATGCACTCTGTGCTCAAGACAAAAATACAACAGTTTGAGCATTTTAAAGATGCACATGATAATTTTTTTCTGCTCTTTTGAGACTTAATGTCTAATCTCAAGGGGGTGAAGTTAAGGATACAATTAACTGTAAAAGGTGCTAAGAAGACTACCTGAGTAAGGTGCCCTTTGCCTTTGAACTTCCTTATTCAGAGGGAAATTCCATTTCAACTGTTTTTAATGGGCAGGGTCCCTTCAGGAGTGAACGTGGAAGGGGCAGAAGTTCACGGATTGTCAATGGGGAAAAAGTCATCACCCAAGATAGATGGAGACTTAAGAGAGGGTAAGTATCTGTGCACTTTTACTTATAGGAGGGAAAGGAAGAGGTGGGAGTTGGCTAGTTGTTATTTAAATTAAGGCAGGGCCCACTTTCCCTGGAAACTGAAGAATAGGACTAAGCTACTATATTTCATAACATTCTGAAAGCAAGGCTTAAAAACAATGTCTCAGATTTGTATATCATCACCTTTGTTTTCCAACGAAAATGCTTCCAAATTTCACTCCCTCATCTGTTTCCCACAGGAACCCTGTGAACTAGGCAGGGATGGAATGATCAGTTGAGTACCTGAGGCTTGGAGAGGTCATGGGGTCTTCTGTCACCTAGTGAGTGAGTGCTAGCTAGTGCAGATAGACCGCGCATCAGAGGAACTTGAAGATACGAGTCACATGGCTATTAGATGAGTTCATCTATGGTGCTTGAGTCACATATATCTGAGCAGGACTCAGAGTGATAAGTAGAATGTAGGGGAGGGAGTCTTTTTAGTGGATCAAACAATGGAACAAAGGCACAGAGATGGAGAGAGCAGAACATTATGTACCTACATCAGATCGGAATTCATGGGAACATATGTAGAGTGTTGTCAAAAGTAGTTTTTAAATAGAGCTATACATTGTTATTGTAATAAATTATTAACAATAGTGGTACTAACTCAGTAGTAATCCTTAATAGTTATTATGGTATCTATATATTTTATAATTTCTCAGGCAAATTAACACACAGTTCATTTGAATACTGGAAGCATCTAATGTGAGACAAGTGCCCCCATTTCACAGGCAAGAAAACTGAGGCTCATAGAGATACAGTGACACATCTCATAACAGGTTGGGTAGGCATTCAAACCCAGGCTCTTGAATCCAGATCCCACTTTCTCTTACTCACCTGGAGATGGAACATTAAAGTGTCTAGAGATCCAAAATGTACCTTTTCTTGATTAAATAATGGCAAGATAAGAAAATTTTAAAAACCTGCGTTGAGAAGAAGTACAGTACTCCTTTCCCCAACAAAAGAGTGTGTCAGCACATTCCTCTAGCTGATTTGAAAACTTCTGGCTCTCTGCAACTCTCACATTTCCCAGCCCTTTCCTTCCTCAGCTTCCAAGTCGGTTTGAGGCAGTAACAGGATAAAATGCTCATCTGATCTGACCTGGACCTCAGTTCGTAGCCACAAAGCCCAAGCTGTTCTGCAAATGCCAGAGAGTTTCATGGTCAGCCAGAGTTTGTGTTGCTTTTTAAGCTGAGAAATCACCCAGGAAGTACGTGCCAATAAGCCAGCACTTTGCTGTGAAGGTTTGGGAAACTCCAGGATGGTTGCCAAACTTCAAAGTTTTTTTTTTTTTCCCCCCCCGGCTCCCAGGACTCTGATGTGCAGTAGCAGACTGGGGGAAGGCTGATGCGAAGAGTAGAGCAGGAGACTCCATGGGACGGGGAGAGCCCGTGATTGGCTGGGCACCAAAGTCTATTATTTCTGTAGAATTTGCTTAGTTGAATGGGCTACTGCATCTTAGGATAGTCTCTGGGAAACCACTGGAAAGCCTTCTGTGGAGTCACTAGTGATCTAAATAGTTTCTAAATTAAGAGCAGTGGTAGGCAGAGGCAAAGTTCCCAACCAGAAAACGCTTTCCTATCTTAGTCTGGCTGAAAGCAGATGTCAGGGAGGCAAGAAAGGATGCGTGCTTCACAGAGTAGAATGTAGTCCAGCTTTTCTCCTCTTCCACAAAGCGTTTGCCATCTGCTCTGGTTACCTAACAGTAGTTAGTAGTACTCACACTGGACGGCTCGGAAGCACTATGGGAGCGACCCAGGACCACATCCCAGACGGACTCCAGTCCCCAGGATATGCATATCATCAAACTAAAAACACCCATCACTTATCCATTCTCCTTTCAACCACAGTTTCCAAAGGTCCTGTTCCGTAATCATCCCAGTCAGTAGAGTAGAAATAACATTGAACTTGGAATCAGGAATCCGAGTGTCCAGGATTGGTTAGTCTGATGTGCTGTGGTGTGATGGACATCTGGAGACTTGAGGTCTCTGGGCTCGGTGATCCTCAGCTGGAAAAGAAGACTAACAACTTTCAGCCGAGGAACAGTGTGAAACGTCTTCTGTAGACCGAAAAGGGCTGGGCTCACACAAGGGCTTGTTGCTTAGCACACCCTGAGGCGATGTGTATGACGCTGTAATATTTATGGTAAAATGCGGCTTCTTGCCATGTGAGCCACAGGCGGTGAGCACAAAGGAGTGTTTTCCTAGACGATCCTTCTGCATTGCAGCTGGAGAGTCAGAGCCCGGCACATACTTCATGAATGAGAGAAGAATTAAGTTGTTTAGCTAAATCTCCTTGTGCTGTGGTTAGGAGTTGGCCGAGGCCATCCCATCAGGCCCCAGGAACCACAACTTATTGGACTACGGTTTTATTTTTATTTTAATGTTTTCCTCTGTCTGGTGTGCTACCAGTCGTTTGTAGGCTGGTAGACGTGCATGGTTTTAATGGCAAGGTTTGTTTTTCCTTCTTCTTCTTTTTTTTATAGCAAAAAACTTTTTTTATAATATTTTTTTATTATATTATGTTAGTCACCATACAGTACATCCCTGGTTTCTGATGTAAAGTTCGATGATTCGTTAGTTGCATATAACACCCAATGCACCATGCAATACGTGCCCTCCTTACTACCCATCACCAGTCTATCCCATTCCCCCACCCCCTCCCCTCTGAAGCCCTCAGTTCTTCCTTCTTCATTTTTTTTTTCCTTTTGGTTAGCGGGTGGGTAGTTGGTTGTTTTTTGTGAAATGCACGAGTGGGAAACCTCTGTATAAAACTCTGTGCTCAGTGGTGATTATGTTAAGCACATGAAAGGCAGGTTTCTGGCACAGATTCTCCTGAACCTATGAGTGTGTAGGTAGTTGAGACTCGTGTGGCACTCCATCCCTTCCCCTGATCTTTGTACATTCCATGTGGTGTGACTGGGGGAATTGGCAATATCCCCGTAGCCCTTTTTAAAATATACTCCTTTATGTTTATTAAGATGCCTCAGTCAGAACTTAACACGGCAGACCAGGCATATATTACTAGGATACTAAATAATCAACATAGGATTAGCAAATACTTCCGTAGAACTGAAGAATGGTAGGCATTTTCCTAAATGTTTCAGTTGTACTGTTAAAGTCGCCTTTTGAAAATAAGGTAAGTATATTTAAAGTTCATATACTCTCAAGAGAGGAAAGGATAAAATCTGACACAGTACAAACCAACCCAGTTCACTAGACCCTTGGTCTGTCATCCATTTCTATTTGACTTTTGTATTAGAAAATGCTTTTCAGTGAACCGACAAGTATCTTGCCTTTCTTAGTGAAGGAACATCTCTTTTACCTTTCTAAGTGGGAATGGAATATGCAGTGTACTTTTCCAAATATTTGAGAAACTGCCTCAATTTGGCTGTGGATCTTAATCAGCTATGTAGATTAGAGCAACTTTTCCCAAATAACCTGTGTTGTATGTTAAGAGGTCCTGCTGGGGAGACGGTGAGTCTACGGGTTTTTTATTGCTACCAAAAAAACCCCAAAAATCACAAATGTAGCAGCTTTTAACATACATTCACTATCCCACAGTTTCTGGGGGTCAGGAATTTGGGGGTAGCTTGGCAGGGTCCCTTGCTTCAGGGTCTGTGACAGGCTTCCCTCAAGTTGTTGATCAGGGCTGCTGTCTCTTCTAAGGCTTGACTGGAGAACTATCTTCTTCCAAGCTCAGATCATAGAATTTGGTTCCTAAAGTCTTAGTGGACAGTGGTCCTTGGTTCCTAGTTGATTGCTGGCTGGAGGAGACCTCATTCTTTGCTGTGTGAGTCTGTCTAATGTAGTGACATATTGCAGCGTAAGCTGAGAAGGCAACAGGCTGAGTCCTCTAGCAAGATGGAAGTCGCAGTCTCATGTCATACAATCACAGGAGTGATATCCCATCCCCTTTGCCATGTTCTGTTGTTAGAAGCAAGTTCCGGTCCCCACTCACACTTGAGGAAAGCAAATTGCACAAGCCCATGAATTCCAGGAGGCAGTGATCATTAGGG
>NC_048218.1:74847299-74879118 GCF_002007445.2 Ailuropoda melanoleuca
GGGAGGGAGGGAGGGAGGGAGGGAGGGAGGGAGGGAAGGTTGGCTCTTGTGCCTGATTTAGGGTGAGAACTGCTTCAGAGTGTATTGATATTCAGGATATTTGTAAGGCCTGTTCACATGTTGAAAGTTCGAACTTTCAAGTCCTCTTTGAACTTTTAAGTCCTCTTAAAATTTGTGTAACCTAGTACTTCCCAAACATATTTGATCAAGAAACTCTTTTTTCATCAAAAACTTTCTGTGGAACAAAGAGAGAGAAACACTGAATTGTGTGTGCCTGTGTATTTTTTTCTATTCATCCAAAAGATTGGTACTAAAACTACACCTTGTGGTTATATTGCTGGGATTCAAGAATTTCTCTATTTATAGATTTTGATAATAATCTTAAAAATATGAATAAGGGCAGGGGCGCCTGGGTGGCACAGCGGTTAAGCGTCTGCCTTCGGCTCAGGGCGTGATCCCAGNCTGGGTGGCACAGTGGTTAGGCATCTGCCTTCGGCTCAGGGCGTGATCCCAGCGTTATGGGATCGAGCCCCACATCAGGCTCCTCTGCTATGAGCCTGCTTCTTCCTCTCCCACTCCCCCTGCTTGTGTTCCCTCTCTCGCTGGCTGTCTCTATCTCTGTAGAATAAATAATAAAATCTTTAAAAAAATATATNTGATCAAGAAACTCTTTTTTCATCAAAAACTTTCTGTGGAACAAAGAGAGAGAAACACTGAATTGTGTGTGCGTGTGTGTGTGTGTGTGTGTGTGTGTGTATTTTTTTCTATTCATCCAAAAGATTGGTACTAAAACTATACCTTGTGGTTATATTGCTGGGATTCAAGAATTTCTCTATTTATAGATTTTGATAACAATCTTAAAANCTCTCCCACTCCCCCTGCTTGTGTTCCCTCTCTCGCTGGCTGTCTCTATCTCTGTAGAATAAATAATAAAATCTTTAAAAAAATATATATATGAATAAGGGCAACTAGTGGGTCATGTAAATAACCACCTGATAGCAAGTCCTGCCATGAGATTTCACCCCACGGTGGGTGAGGCGACTATCCCATTGGCACCAGTTAGTGATACTTTGGTGGCTAAAGTCTAACAAGAAATGAATTCGAACAAACTTATAAACTTATCAGGAGCAGATAAAGGTCCAAATTTATCATGGCACACTATGACTTCATAGTAATTTCATTAGAGAAAAGTAGCAGTGCAATGAGTCATTACACACCAAAAATACTATAAAGAATGCTGGCTCAAAGAATCTGGGCCAGATCAGTGAGTAGAACATTCATGTGGAATGTAGCTTTTCGGTTTCTGCAAAAGAACATTAACCATTTCATTAATATTAACTTGAATTTAGTTAGTTTTATGGTCTTGCTTTTATTTAATCTTATAAATTGCTTTTGGTATTATAGTTATATGAATCTCTAAAGATAAATAAATACAGCACTCATAGTTTTATAATTGCAAGTATGGAAGTAAAATTGTGGTGAAGTAATGTATCGGCACTGCCGCTCCTTAGGGAACTTTTCCTTTAACAGATAACCATGTATTATGAAAGATCGGGAAACACTGTCTCTTTATCTTAATACTCCACGAATTGTGGGCTGTAGTGAATCTTTCATCGTAACGGGGCTATTAATAAGCTTGGTGCTGTTCCTTAGTTTCACTAATTCGTTCTTAAAGAACTAGAGGGGACCTCAATTTCAGTTGGGTTTCTTCTTCCTTCATGTGTTTTATGCCCATGTGTTAGTGACCATTGCTTACTGGGGGGAAGAAGTGAGCAGCTAAGCTTCCCCCCTTGCCTCCCTCCAGGGAGAACTGTTGTTACTGACAGACACCTGTCAGGTCCCTTAGGAGTCTTATAAAAAGCAGAAAAATTTTTTTTCCTTTCTGTTCAGTTTTTTAGTTCAAGCTGGTTGCACTGTTACATCTGAAGATTTCCTCACCAGCAGAGGCTTTGTCTTTCAGTCCTATCCTCTGTGAGGAAAGAGCCTGGTCAGGTCTAGATTTTGTAATTAACCACCTAAAGCATGATCCCAAAGCATCACCTCCTGAAAAGTGCACCTGGGCTAATCTCATAAAGTTGTGATTTGTATCCAGAGAGAGAGCAGGTGCCTGTAGGAAAACTTTCCATGCAAAGAAAGCGATATAAACATTTGCCCAGAGAAGGGAGAAAAATAAATATTCCACAAACAAGACCACCTAGAGTCAGTTAGGTGGCAGGAAGAAGACTAGGAAGGAGTTGGCTGGCTTGAGTGTGACGGTCCTGAGGGTGCATTTACCAGCTGAGTTTTCTAGTGAGGATATTTCTCTCCATACCAGTGAGACTGAGGTGTGTATGTCACTTGTGGGGGCACAAAGACNTGCATTTACCAGCTGAGTTTTCTAGTGAGGATATTTCTCTCCATACCAGTGAGACTGAGGTGTGTATGTCACGTGTGATCAAGTAATGTGATGTTGTAACAGAGTTAGGACCAAGTGTTGAGGATAAGGACGTGTGCGGTTGCCGAGAGAATTCTGGAAGGTCTTCTCCGAGCAGCACCCTGTGAGATTCCCAGCCTGCTTTGCAGGATCATCATTGGAATCAAATGAAAAGATAGTGTGTCAAACCCACAACACTATACAAATGTGATACCATTATTGTGATGTTATGGAGAAGCCTGGTCGTCAGACATCTGCCTTTGTCCTGAATCCATATTGTACTTAGCAAGCATTCTTAAGTATTCATGAACGAACTGATTCTCATGGATTTCACATTGAAAACTGGTCGGTGTTCTGTGCTTTCCCCGCTTGGGAACAGGGGTAACAGAGAAGATGATATGTTCTGTCTCTTCAGGTGGCCCTCTGCTCTATGAGAACATCACGTTTGTCTATAACTCGGAGCAGCTGAACGGGACCCAGCGGGTTCTTCTGGATAACGTCCTGTCAGAAGAACAGTGCCGGGAGCTCCACAGCGTGGCCAGTGTGAGGACCCGAGCGGGCGGGCAGCCTGATGGTGTGAGCCCTGGAGCTGTCTGGTCCTGGTCTCACTTGGAGTCAGGGAACCATGCCTGAAATGTCACTTTCATTAGGACAAGGACATTAATGTGGACATCGATTTTCATAGGCTGATTTGGGAGGATTTGAATTTCGTCTAGATCTGGACACAGCTCATGCATCTGGAATAGTTAGTGGCTTAACACCTAGGACAATAGCCATTCAGCATGTGTTCTGCCTACCATATAAACTCACTGGGAAATCTCTATATTTTAATCAATAATTAACCAATATATTAATCATTTATAGCCTACCTATTTCTACAAAAACTGGTATTTCTGATGAACATGCAGAGTGAAGTTTACATGAAGATATCTCTTATGATGGGAAGAATTCATGATACCAGGATCCTGGTACAAAATAGGGATGGTTCTGAGTATTGACTGTGGTCCTTAGCTTCCTGGCAGTCAAGGCAAAAAGGGAGAGCTGATGAAGTCATCACTGTCATTAATAAAGCATCTTCTTGTATTTTACTTCCAGGGAATCATGCTCGTTGGTGATGGATACAGAGGAAAAACTTCACCCCATACACCCAATGAGAAGTTTGAAGGTGCAACCGTACTGAAAGCACTCAAAGTAAAGTCATAGATTTTTGGGGGTCTGGGTTCNAAAGTAAACATAGATTTTGGGGGGTCTGGGTTCCTAAGCGCGCATCGAGTACCTTCTGTGCATGGCAGAGACAGGAAGGAGGAGAGTCGAGGCTGTAGACCCATGAGGAGAGGTGAAGGGAGCTAGTATGAAATGACATCTCTGTTGTTTTAAATCATTCCTTGATTCCTTCATTGAGTCATCAACGTATCAAATTTGTATTTCCTAAATTCATATCTGACAAATAATACACAATCTCCCCCTGTCCTCGAGGAGTTTGGTGCAATGGTGAAAACATACCGAACATGATGATTCTGTACTTTATCAAGGGTTGTTGGGGAGAAAGAGGAATGCTCTCTGAGGGGAGAGAAGAGGAAGAGATTAGCTGTCAGTGTTCCTGCTGTGATTAGGAAGGACGAATTTCAGTGGCTCATTTTACTGACCCAAATCTGTGACCATGCGGTCCTATTCCCACTAGTCAATGCAGACTTGTCCATCCTTATCTTGTCTTACTGAACGTAGTGTCTGCTTTTCTCAAGGCTTCTGATCAACCCAGAGCGATCTGACGTTCTTCTTTGTCTTCAGTTTGGTTATGAAGGCCGAGTCCCACTGAAGAGTGCCCGTCTGTTTTATGACATCAGTGAGAAGGCTCGAAAGATCGTAGAATCCTATTTCATGCTGAACTCAACCCTGTATTTTTCCTATACACACATGGTCTGCAGAACCGCCCTGTCTGGTAAGATTCCAGAATCTGAACTTGTTCCCTCCTATTCTCGATGAAATGAGAAAGAAAACAATGTAAAAGAGAATTCTGTTAAATTTTAGACTCATGGTTTAACAAAGTTCTAAATTCCCAAAACAGAAGAATCTTGTTCAGTCTTAAGTCCCCCTTCCCTCCTCTTCTCCTTTTTGGCCCTCTCAAGTTCTAGAACGCCATCGCTCTGCCTGTCTTTCCTTTCAGAACCATTTTCCCTACTTGCTTAAAGTCATACAGAGAGAGACTTTCCTGCTTGAGGTTTTACTTTCCAGGGAACCCAGAACCTGGAAATTATGGTCCCCCATGATGCCCCCAAAGCATTAAGTGGTTGCATAGAAGATGGAGGGATTGTTGAAAGAAATGTTCTTAAAAAGGCAGAGACTGCCTCTCTCCCAGCTGTCATGATTTCTCCCCTAGACCTTCTTTTTCCACAATGTGTTGAGTAGGAGGGGAGGAAGAATGTCATGGGAAGGGACTTTGACATGTGAACTTTCAGCTGAATCACTCTTTTCTTTTTACACTTTCATTTCACCCCTCTCCTTTTCCTGCCCCACATGAAGTACAACCCATGGAATGCATGGAATTTCTA
Source organism: Ailuropoda melanoleuca (assembly GCF_002007445.2). NCBI lineage: Eukaryota > Metazoa > Chordata > Mammalia > Carnivora > Ursidae > Ailuropoda > Ailuropoda melanoleuca. The sequence continues at coordinate 74,852,262 of NC_048218.1, forward strand.
TTTTGTATCTTCATATCAGGAAACTGCTGTCGCAGAACAGGCAGGCGTGATTTGTCCATGGTTTTATATCAGGTTCACACCAAAGCAAGACCCATCTCTTGACTTAAGCTTAGTCCATTCGTTCATCTCTGTGGGTCTTTCTCGTGTTTCCTCAAATTTACAAAGGGCAGCAGCGATGGGAGAAGACAGGTCAGCTTTGCTATTGGAGGTGTTACTGCTCTTTCATTCAGACCTGTTCCCTTTTCTGGCAGGTCAGCAAGATAGAAGAACTGACCTCAGTCATCCCATCCATGCTGACAACTGCCTGTTGGATCCTGAGGCCAACGAATGCTGGAAGGAGCCTCCTGCTTACACCTTCCGGGACTACAGGTAGAACCAGCACTGCCTTCACAACCGGGCTTTGGCCCAACAGTTACCAACTACCCATGGAGACTAGTAAACTGATCTGTTTTGCTTGTCATCATACCCATCGTGATGAAGCAGAGATTCTCAAATACCCTCCGGACCCAATTGCCACGACCAGGAAGCGACTTGATCATCTCAGAATTTTACCTTAAAAATCCAAGCACGTTTTGTTGTATCTTAATCCACAAAATGCCCATTTTGTCTTCATGTAAAAAGTAAAGTTTTTCTTTTTGATCATTTGGCTTTCACTGAAACGTATCCCTTGTGGGATACGTGTCTCGGTCTGAGAGCCCAGGGATCTGCTGCCCCAGTGCACATAGGGATCTTACATTACCACTCACCTGTGTCGGCCTTTTACAGATAAGAAACTGGAAACTCGGAGGAAACATTGGATGATATTTTGGTGTCTAGAGGGAAGTCATCATGTATATAATAGTGGGTCATTACTAGAGCAGAGTGAGCCATAGAAAAACATTTATGGGGCACCCCCTATCTGCAAGGCAAGACTACACCTCTTGGAGCTGACTGTCTACCTCGGGGGGAAAACACATCAGTTACAAGCATAAGCGGGAAGAAGAGAATTATAAGTAGCATGGGCAGGTTCGGAGGGGTAGTTTAAATCTAGTTAGGCTTTCTTGGGAAAAAGTGAAATGTGAGATGAAATTTGAAATATAATAAAATGTTAGCATAAGTGAAACAAGTAAATACTTCAGGGGCATGACCCAACCTATATCTGATCTTGCTCGCTAGGGATAGGAGGGCCGGTTGTTTCGATGTCCAGATCAAAAGAGACCGAAGCAATCAGGGCTGGTCAGTTTATCACGTCTCCTGTATTCCCTGACGAAGCCGTAGGAAGCATATAATAGTACACATGGTTTTCTGTTTCTTCTTATAGTGCTCTCCTGTATATGAACGATGACTTTGAAGGAGGGGAATTCATTTTCACGGAGATGGATGCCAAGACTGTGACCGTAAGTAAACCTATACAGGCAACTTTATGTAGCATTTCTTCATCTCAATCTTGCTGTTTTCCGAGGACTCACGGACTATGGGATTTCAAATATCTGAGCTTGAGAATTCAAGAGGTGCACAGGGGCCCAGCAAACGTATGCATCATGAATTTTAGAGATGGACTCATCAGTAAAATCTTCCAGTCCATTTTACAGATGGGTAGCTTAAAGAGTAGGTATATGCAAGATTTGCTGATGATCCCATACCTAGTTAGTGTTAGACTTGGTACCAGAACTTAGGTCTTCCGATTCTTTGTCAGGTAGTCTGATGGAAACACAAAAACACCTGTTTCGAAGTCATGCATGCCTCGGACTAGACAAATGGATTCTATGGGATAGCTTTCGACCAACCTAGTGTTCTTCATGCTTGGATTGAACATTGGACTTTAGACCCCTAGTTATCAAAATTACTATATATGTGTGTATGGATATATATGCTTGTGACTGTAAGTAGACCTGGACCCAAAAATTGATTTATACACATTACACACACACACACTGTAGATGAGCTTCTAAACACACCTTCATAGGTAAAAATTAACAGTTAATTTCAACCACGGTCTTCCTAGGCAAACCAATGCCTTTGGAAAACCAGTCTACTGAGTTATAGACCATATAGCCAGCATCCTTTGGTCTTTAAACCAAAGAGCATACACCGTGGTAGAAAAACATGTTTTCCAGTGGAGGATATAATTGAATTGTAAATAGATTATGAGATCTATCTATCCTCCATACAAAATCTAAATAGTTGAGGCATGGATCTGACAAACTTGAAGGATTTTGCCTTAGACATACTATTTTCACAACTTTTTCTGAGTATTGATGTTTTCCCTCTCCTATTTTGTATCCTTTTCTAATAGTGACACACCCATAGATCATTCATGGTATACTGCTGGAGTATAAGCGGATGATATAAAAAAATTCTGTACTACTGGATTTAAAAGAGAACCCTATGGAGATTCTGGTTAAAATTGTCCAGAAACATTGGAATAATTAAGAAAAATAGTTCATACAATTTCATGATCTGGAAAATTTAAATCAGGGTTGATGATCCGGGTTGCTTCTAATCCTGACGTAAAATTATCAGTTTTTTAAAAAAGCCTCTGTGCAGAAAGCATTTGATTTCTGAGCTCTACTAACACCAGAACAGATTTTAAAATGCTTGCAGCTCACACAGTTGGAAAGAAAAATCAGACAGGTGGTTGAAAAGATTTCTTTGCTTCTACTCCATCTAGTGGCCATATTTGGAAATGCTCAATGTTTGAAAGCAAGTGATGCCTGGAATACTATGTAAGAATCAGTAATTCATTAATTGTTGAAGGCAAGTTAACTGTAATTCTGCTGTTTAAAGATGTGAAAGCAGGTACTACTGCTCTTTCATGTAACTATACTTCTAAGAGAAAGGTGTAAGTATTTTAAAACATACTGAATCTAACCCCCACCACGATCCCTAAAAAAGTAAAAGAAAAATTGATTTAGAAAACGTTTTGATTCAAAAGCTCCAAGTTGATAGATTCACTTTCCCAAGTTAGCTCTACTTCAGGTTAATACATACGGTAGAGGCTTTAGAGCATTTTGTAAATGATTACAATTCTTAGGTGATCAGTAGTCCGAATAACAAAGAGAAATGGATAGTTTCACTCTTCAGCTTTCCTTTCTTTGACTTAAGGGACAAATGAAGCAGAGAAGTGGCCCAACTTGGGGCTACATGAGGGAAAAAGTCCTCTAAGTTCTTTACTTTGGAAAAATCTGGGAATGACACAATTAACTGAATGGTGGCTAAAGATTTACATTCATTCAAGACAAGTACAGCACAAAGGCTTGTCTGACTTTGAATCATTGGTTAGATGGAAAACAAAAGGAATTCTCTTTTATCATACTTGGAAGATACATGGATTATTTTCAACAGCAGCATAGTTGTGAAACATGAGTATTTTGGGATTTGGGTTTCTCTATGCAAGTTTGAGAGAGACAGAATGCAATAAGTTCTATTTGCTTCATGAAAAATTAAATTCAATATAGAACTGTGTTCCAAAAGTATGTTTGCAATCATCTAAACTTCAGGACATATTTTCCTGTAGAAGTCATGTCATAAATGAAGCTTGTTTATTCTTTTCCATGGCTGATATATAACAGGGGATGCTCTCCATTTGATAAGATTAGTTATAGAGACTTTTGTGAACTTAAAATACCTAAGAACAATTCCAAATGCTTCAGGCAGCTGATAGCTGCTTCTCCTAAACTTTCCCAAGTTCTTCATGTGTAAAAATACTCTCAATTCATCCAGTTCCATCAGAGATAAAGCATCAAGTTATTCCACATCCTGTCTTTAATATTGTAAAATGTTACTGCTGACACTTGATAATCACATAGAAGCAAGGGTGCCCACATGGGGTTGAGGGAGCTCGGACCAGCACCAGGGAAGGAGCCGTCCAGAAAACTCGAAACTAGACTTTAAAGCTGCATGTAGACCAAGGCTTTCCTATCCTACTTCGTATATTTCAAGTCTCATTTATTTTGTTGTTTCTATGTGGAAACATTCAACAAATTCCTTCTCCAGGAAAATGAAATCAGATTGATACCCAGGGCACCCATAAATAGTGAACTCTCTAGATTTGCGTTCGAAAAGTCACCTTGACAAAGCTGCATAAGAAAATCAACTCTCTCCAGCAAAGACAGATCACTTCTCAATTATTGTGACTAGAAGAGTAACCAGAAGCTGACTGCTCTTCTCTGCTTGTCACACACACACCTACACATGCACACGTACACATGCACACACACACACACACGCTTCAGACTTTTTGACCCCTCCATCTCCCTCCAACCTTCCATGTGTATCTTACAGTCTAGGGGTACCTATGTCAGGTAGCATCCAAGGACCTCAGGAAATTTTCCAAATATTGCTCCTGAAGCCCGTGGTGAACACACATAGCCATCCCATTCTATAGTGAAGGAACCAAAGTTCTTCAAATGGGCATGTACCAACCCAAGACAGTGCAGAAGATAACTAGTTAAAATGAGCCCATCTCCTCAAATGGTAGAATGGCACTTTTTTTTTTCTTTTACTTTACTTTTCTAAGCTCTACTATGGAATGAGTGTTTCTCAAGAAAGAAAAATAAACTCTACTGACATCAGACACTTTTTAAAATACAGATGCCAGGCCCCTTATATTCTGTTGCTTAAGTTCAGTCCATTTGGAGAGCCAGCTCATTCGATCGAACACGCGGGCTCCCTAACTGTGCCTCTTCCCTCTCTGCCTCCTCTACCTGAACGTTAGCGAGCAGCTTCACCTGAGCCCTGCACCAGCTCGGAAGGGCTGTGTCAGTCATTTCAGAGCCTGGGGCCATGGAATAGGCCTCCCCAAGGAGGAGAGTGTTCTCATCACTGGAGGTGTGAAAGCATTCACTGAGGACCACTGGGCGAGAATACTGTAGTGGAAATTAAAGTATCATAGGAAATTAGACCTGACTTTTAAAAATCTTTGTGTTGTGAAAGGCTCACAAGCCGTAAATGTACAATTAAGGCTTGAGAAGAGGTGCACCCATGGAACCACTACCTAGATTAAGAATAAAAATGTGCCAGCACTCTAGTGCACGCCGTTGTTTTTGTCATTAAATGGGCATCTGCCATATGCCAGATACTGTGCTGGGACTAAAGGCTGGGGAGTGGAGTGAAAAAGAGCCTTGGTCTCCCTGGAGTTTGCCGCCATCGTGTCGCCTGTGTTCAGTGGTTACTCTGTGTCCTAGCCTGCGAGAGCCGTTTTACCTAAGTGCTTTTATGTCTGAATTGCACATTATGCTGAGCTTGTCTTTGTTTTACGGGTGAGGAAATTGAACCAATCTATGTCTACTCCGGCCCCAGGATTCCATTATTCTTTGATTCAAAACTTGACCTAAATAATCCCATAGAAGGTAGAGAAAAGGGTCGTAGAAATGCTCATGATATGGAAACAAGAGTCTAATTTCCACGTTCTTCCTCAGGCTTCTATCAAACCAAAGTGTGGGCGTATGATCAGCTTCTCGTCTGGAGGAGAGAACCCGCATGGAGTGAAGGCGGTCACCAAGGGCCAGAGGTGTGCCGTGGCTCTGTGGTTTACCTTGGACCCACTCTATAGAGAATTGGTGAGTCTGAGACCCACCCAGAAGGCCAATTAGATGTCTCAAAGACATGCTTTGTGAACTGATTTATATGAAAAGTCCGTTAATTGATCCATAACCCTTCAGGGATCTTAGAGATCATAAAAATCAATCAGTCAATCAATCCATCAATCAGTCATTCAGTCGAACTATTACAGAATCCTTTCTTTCTGGTTTCCACCCCTGGCTGTGTCTCCTAAGCAAGAATAGATTTTCCTATTCAGATCCACGATGAAGCAATTACACAACTGCTGTGGGTAGTGTAAGTTTGAGAGAAAGAAGAGGGACTAGGAAGGCGATTCTAGAGCATATGGGTTCTAATAAGGAAATGTGTGTGGAAATAGGAATTGAAGTGGTGTCTGGCAGTCTCTAGTTAGCTTATAAACAAACGGTGACATCAGGAGAGAGGAACCACTTTCTACTGGGCACCAAGAAGACTGATTTATTTTCTCAACAAATCATTAAAAAGAGCACTGAGTAATTTATGAGACACATGTAGAAGACGGTGAGTCAACCTGAAAGTTTGTCATTATTTACTATTAACTTAAACATTACATACTAATATATTGTTACTATTATATTGGGAGTAGACACTTAACCTGGATCCCATCCTTCTTGATGCCCCCCAGCCAGAGCTTATGGTCTCTCTCTTTGGGGCTGCAGAGAGAGGAGTTGAGACCAATGGGTAGAAGCACGTGGAAGGAAAATGTCAGCTCAACATAGGAATGACTTTCAAATAGTCGCCTGCGATTGGTGGCGTTGTCCACCTCGGGAGTGGCAAGTTCCTTGTCACTCCAGTCAAAGCCTCGGCAACAGCTTGGCATGGGACACTGACGTTGAAACTGAAAACTTCACGGCAGGGACTCAACTGGGTGTCTTCAGTCTCCTCCAGCTCCGGTATTGACGAGCAATGAAATTCTAGTCTTTAAAATGGCATTCGATCCAGTTTTCTCTTTGGATACCTAAATCGGACCCAATTTAGTCAGAAACTGTTTAAAATTCATTCCTCTGTCTCATGCTTTTTGCCATCGGATCCAACTTACACAGTTTTTAGGCTACATTCTGTAAGCATTCTTTCACGTACCTCGCAGATGTTTATGGAAGATCTCTGTGCCTGGGCAACTCTGGAAGGTAGGCCCTGGGGTACAGGGGTGACACAGCGCAGTCCCTGACCTCGAGGAGCTTGGAGAGGTCAAGAAGAAGTAGATCCAAGACGTCAGTGTGCATTTTGTAGGGGGCATTAAGGAAGACTGACTGATAGAGGCTCACTCCCCACCGGGGAGATGATAGCCAGGCACCCAAAGGAGCAAGAGTGGTCCTGTCCTGGTCCTGACTGAAGGTGAGGGGAGCAGGCAGAGCACACAGTTCTGAAAATTTCAAGGGGCAATGATCAGTCTCCCTCAGCTGTGATTCCTTTCTTTCCTTGTGCTTGGCCACTCCAAAACGCCAGCACCTGCCCCCCTTCCAACTGCACTCTTGCACCAGGGATTCTAGGCAAATGAGCAGACCGGAAGATCACATATTCTTGGAACATCACCACACTCTCTCTCTCTTTAGTGTTCAGTTCAACAAACATTGAGTCCCTTTCATTACTCAGTATCCCAACCCTCTCTTCCAAGATATTTTCTATCAAATAAACTAACACAAAGTAAATTCTCTTGGCTTCTTGCTAATCCAGAGTGAGGAAACTTCTCCAGAATCTGGGCAGTAGCGGCATCTAGTGGTCACAGGGGAGAATGACCAGAACCTCTTCAGCAACCGCTAGACTAGCCTATGGAATTCCCATACTTGGCCCCACATTATCATCAGCTGGGGAGTTTTACAAACCACTGACATCTGTCTCCATCCTCAAACATTCTGGCTAAGTTGATAGGGAGTGTGACCTAGGTATGGAGAGCTTTAAAAGCTACCCAGGTGATTCAAATGTGCAACAAGGTTGGGGAGCCCTGAGTTAGGTGCCTCTTCTCAGATCGAATCCGTGAGCAAGGAAAGCCTATGAAGGAGTTAACAGAGCTGGCAGATTTCCCTGCTTGTCCCCCATTGTTTTAAAGATATCAATTCTCAAGATAGTTAGCATTGTAAACTCTGAAGGATGCACAATATGCGTTCCTTGGACATGGAGTCCAGCTCATGAACTTCTGCCCTTTCAGGAGAGACATGACTGCAAGCGTCTGTTGCGCAGTCAGATCTGAGAGTTTGTATCAGTTTTGTACATCAGTTTGTTAAGCAGCAGGTTGTCCTTCCCTTGTTCATAAAGTAGTTCTCAGGCATCTTACTCAGCATGACATCACTTTAGCTTTGTTATTTAGTATATTTGGTCCTTTTGATTGCATTTATGAAGGCATCATTTTCAATGATGAGGTCTTGAACGGAAAGGCTTTGTTTTCGAGTCATAAAATAGTTTTTCCATAACTTGCTGCACTGGGCATTGTGCTAGGGACTAGCAATAGGGGGCACGGACTACGTAAGACATACCCCTGTTTCCAAGGAGCTTGACGTCAAAATGAACACATAAGGTGAGGGCTAACATAATTAAAACACCAGGTTAAGTTCAGTAAGACTTATTCGGGGCAAATGCATATGTTACGGGATATAAAGAGGAAACCAGAAAGGCTTCATTGAGGAGATGGCATTTGGCCTGCACCTTAGGGAGAGAGATTTTAAACAGAGAGAGGATCCTTCATCCATTTATGAATTTATTCATTGAACATAATGGAGCCCTTGCCATATGTCAGTAGTTTTTCTGGGCAGTGGAAATACAACAGTGACCAAAATCGGCAAGATTTCCTGCTTTCATGGTGCTTACCTTCTCGTGGAAAAAGACAGACCACAAATAAGTAAAAGAGTAAATAACTGAGAGATTTTTGGATAGTGAGACATGATGTGTGGGAAAGGGAACAGGCTCACTGATTCAAGAGTAAAGGGGAGGGGACAACCTGCAAGAGCTCTCCAGACAAATGACAAGTGAGTTGGCACCTGAGTGACAAGAAGCAGCCAACTGTGGTAAAGGTCTTGGGAAGAATATTCCAGGCAGAGGACAGGTTGCAAAGGCCCAGAGATCAGAGGGAGCTTGGACTGGTTAATCCACCAAGAAATCCAGAGTGGCCAGAATATGGTCTGCAAACGCAAGACACACAGTGATCTGAAAAGAGGACACTGAAGAGGAGGGATCCAGTGTGACAAATTAGTGAAGAAACACGAATTCCATTCTCACTGGGGCAGGAAGGCCATGTGCCTTCCCCGACTGCCCCCCATTCTGGGAAGTTACAGGATAGGACAGACAATACGGTACCTCTAGTACGTACGGGATAGAAAGCTCCATCTCATCTACAGGTCGTGGACTAGAGTAGTGATAAAGAAGGTGAAAGGACATAGAAGGTTGGAGATGCCATGTGGAGGGAGAACAACTGGTCCTGCTGATGGTTTGATGTAGGGGGAAGGGAAAGCGTAGGATATGATGGAAGCATCCAGAAGGACATTTAACCTAGACTACGGCTAGGGTTTTCTTTGAGAGAGTTGCATTCAGGGACCTTGAGGTAAGTCAGAAAGTTACGGTGTAAGTTGAGGTGAGAAGAGAAGGCAAGGGGAACCAAAGAAGAGAGAAAGGTCTAAATCAGGCAACTCCTTTAAGCACGCCAAGAAGATTGGGCCTGGAACCTCAAGCAACAGGAACCCATGCAAGGGTTTTTGGGGGTACAATTTGGAAGCTGCAGCAGTTGAGCTAAGAGATGATGAGAGCCCAAACCTGTGGTTCTCTAGTGGGAGCGATTTTGCCTCCCAGGGCACATTTGGCAAGGGATAGGGACATTTTTGGTTGTCAAAACTTGGAGGGAGAGGCTACCAGGTCCCTGTAGTGGGCAGAGGCCAGGGCTGCTGCTAAACATTCTACTAGGACCTCCCTCAACAACAAAGAATTCTCCTGTCCAAAATGTCGGGAGTGCCAAGGTTCAGAAATCCTGCGCTAACCTAAGGCAACAGTAATGGGCACTATAAAGGGATGGAGACAGGAGGTAGAACAGATGGGACTCGGTGATTTATCAGGTCCAAGGAAGCGTGGCTGGGCTTTGAGGGCAAACGGGTGAGCAGAGGCGGTCCTTACTGAGACAGAGAATTGGCGAGCAGGGCCAGAATAGGTACGTGCGGGAGAAAATGCTGACTCCAGCTGGAACGCTGGATTGGAGCACTGAGTCGGAGATGCCTATGGAAACGTAACACAGAAAAGGTATTAATCAGTTGAATGCACAAGACTTCCGGGCAAGAGAGAAATCTTGGAAAGGTATTGCTTAGAACATAAGGAAGTCAGGAGAAGGCATCAGTGGAGGTATGGAGATGAGGGTCAATCCTGAACCGGAACTAGCACCAGTCCCCGTAGGGACGGATGCCCTGAAGAGTTTGGGAAGCACCTACCGCTGGGGCTGATCGTGATTCCTGTTAACAGAAATGTGTCCATTACCTGTTTTGCAGGAGCGAATACAGGCTGATGAAGTGATCGCCATCCTGGATCGGGAACAACAAGGGAAGCATGAACTGAATATCAACCCCAAAGATGAGCTATAAAAACGAGGGAAAGAAAAGATCTATCAGATATTTATTTAAATTGTTAATCTTATGAGAACCTTTTTATTTTTGTACAGAGCCACGGTATAAATTAACAGGTTAATTCGAGTCACCAGATCCCCCTTCTGTTCCTGAGGATGCTCGCTTTGCCTCATTCAGCGTTTCTCATCAGGTCCTCTCCTCCCTTCCCCTCCACACACACTCACACACGCACATGTGCACGTTGTTTGTGCAGATGCGAAAGCTCTAGCAGAAAGAATAAGTTCATTCTTGGCAAAACTACACCTCTCCTGTGCGCTCCAGTTCTAAAGTTAGCATGCGATTTGGACTCAGAAGCCTTTCTGGCCCTGTGCCCTTCACCAACACCCTCTCCCAGTGCGGGGGCGATGAGCTGGAGTCCGGGGAGCCCCCCGTGGGGTCAGCACCGGCTTGCATGTCCCTGATCTGCGGGAAGAACACTGCAGGAGATGGTGGGGCCCGGCCTTTCTAGGGCCTCGGTGGAGTTACTGGCCCTGGTATTTTCACCTGAGCACAGACTTACACTGGAAGCTGCGAGTCCTCCTCCACAGTGTTCCAGAAAGGACTGCCCTAAGACTGGTGTCTTTAAAAACCGTTGTTGGGGGGGTTGAAGTAGAAAAACTCTTCACCCCGGTGCCTTTGGAAGAAAATCTTCAGTCCCACCTGAATCGGGGCACCACCGACACATTGCCTGAGTGTGGGGTCCAATGGTGAGAAAAATGGATTTCGGAGTAATTCCCATCTTCGGCCGCGTGTATTTTGGTGTCCCCTCGTCTTTGCTGCTATCCAGTTCACAGATTTATGCTTGTGTCTGATTGTTGAATACAGGGAGCCTGATTCTAACATCTGGCATTTATTTTTCTTCTCCCAAATGTTTGGTGTGTCTTCAGGTAATGGTTTTGTGGCTTTGGGGACAGCCCAGGGACAACACTGGGCTGTGACTAGTTTTGTTGGCAGGTGCTTCAGGACCACAAGGAAAGTGGAAACTCTGCTTCTGAAGGCATGGAAATGGTTAGCAGAGGTGTTCGTCCAGAGAACGTCTGGTCCTTGGCCAGAATTCTAAGGAAGCCCTGCAAAGACATTATTTGGGGTGGGGCTGGGGTTGTTCTAGCCTCGGGAAGCCTACTAACTGGTGGGAGATTACTTGCTTCTGTGAGGGGCACTGGAAGAGGTAGTTGACCTTAAGAAGACCAGCAGATCCAATATTCTCTGGAAGATCACATTTATTGGTTGACATATGATCTTGGTTGATAGTTAAGCACATTCCTCCTCTGAGACTGAAAAGTTGAGTCACAGCAAGTTATGGGCCATCTGTTTTCTACCCAGCCTTCAGTTGGGAGAAGGGAAGGAGCATTAGATTATAATCCCAGCTGGATCCAATATGCCCTGCTGTGTGACCTGCAGCTACTGTCTTTCCCTTTCTGGGCTTCAGTTTCCTCTTCTGAAAATGACATCATTGGTTAGAATTGCGTCCAAAAGCCCTTCAGCCTCTTGCTTTAAATACAACACAAAGCAAATAAAAGACAAAAACAAAGCCGATTTTAGAAATAGGCACAAATACAACCAAATGTACTTCTGCAAGCATTTTGAGACTTGGGAATGGGTTCCCTCTGTGTCTATGTGATTTTAAAACTTTAAACCCCACTTTAGGGCTAAAACTCCCTGAGCTTTGAAAAGGTAGATCTCTGTTTGTTTGCCGTCTCACCGAGAAGTGTTTTCTGACACGCGGATTTGCTGATAGGGGAATCTGGGCAAGATCTGATTTCTGTTTTCTGGCAACGAGGCATCAACAAAGCAAACAGTCTTTGGCTCCGTGTAGTTCCCGCTTCCTGGGTGCCGTGGGAGCTGCCGCAGAGGCAGGGACTCGAGCACGGACATGGAGATCCTGCCCGCAGAAAGTAGGGGATGGCCTCCGGAGCTGTGGTGTGGAGCCATCTCGTGCCATGTGCTGACTGCACGGAGTAGGGATTCCTGTTTTTCAGGTTGCCCGTGTTGTTGTATACCTGGGACAGCATGTATCCACTAAAGCATTTATTTTTTAATCTGCTCCCCATCAAACCATACATAATTGTATTCAGATAGTTAGGGAGTGTCATCGGATGACTTGAAACCCATCTGAGCTGGGGCTCCTGAGTCGAGTTATGTGAGAAGGCCTGGCCAGGGGCGTGTGGGCACTGGGATCCTGGGCCAGGGTGGCGGCCGCTGGAAGAAGGGGTGTCCTTTTCCATTTGGCCAAAGAAGGTGCTTGTTCCCCAGTCTCTGGACCCACGGAGGGCTGTGTGTGTACAGAAGGGGTGCCTTTTTCTCATATCACTCGGCAGTGCTGTCTGTGCTGGACACGGCCCTGGCTGAAAGGCCCCCTTTTTATGACCTCCTCAGCGAAACCACTTGGGGAACTACCGCTTGTCTGATGATCATGGGGTGCAAAGCCTGCAGTTTCACAAAGTTTTTATTTTCACCCTCTTATTGTGCTGGATGCCTTATAACACAGAGCATGCGCACACACTAGTCCTCCGGGAGGTGTTCTGGGTGCAGATCCTGATGCCCACTTTCCAGATGAGGAAATGGACAGCGGTGAAGGGAAGTTGGGGCCTGTGATCACTTGGCTTGGAATGTCTGTGTCGGAGGTAGGAGCACAGCCTTTTGAACAGGAGGGAGAAAAAAAGTACCAGGGTTGTTTGCTCCCTTGGCCATGCTTCCAGGCATATTAAATATAAATAATACATTAATATGAAAAGTACGATTTTTATAAAATCTGAACTTTTGCTCCTCGCTCATCTTCCTGCTGAGTGATACATGAAGGCATATTTCCCCTTCTCTCCTCAGAGATGTATTGAATACAAGGTTGTGTAATTCAATGAGATCAGCTCCACTTTCAAAAAAATACCATGTGCCAGGCTCTGCCTTCATGAAGCTCACAAAGGAAAGAGGGTTCTAGTCAGGTGTCTTTTTCCTCTTCCTTCAAAGCAGAGAGAATCTTGAACATAAATTTCTTCTTGAGGAAACACGGACACGGGACAGAGTGATATTCTTGGATATGTGAGGTGCTTTCTTCAGAGCCCTGAATATAGATTATTTGACAAGAAATTTTAGTTTTAATGTGGTCTCCGTCATTACTGGGCACATAGCACTTTTTGGCACTTACTCAGCTGAGGAGAAGCCATGGAATGAGTCACCACCATTTAATAATATATACCTGTGAGTTTTAATTGAAGTACAAATGCTGAATTATTTCACATAAGACAGCCACAGGGAACAACTCCCTCACTGACGTCAAGGAAGGAGGTAATGGGGGCCACCTCACCAATTCCTTATGCCAAATAATGAAACATTCTGAGGTGACTGACAGTGGTATGGCTGAGAAGTGGGGAAAAGTTTAACTGTTCCCACATCCAGAATTCCTCAGGGAAACAGGAGCCATTTGGCAAAAACTCCAAACCACAAGTTAGATTCGGGCCCATGGTTACGATCCCTCTCTTCCTCCTGCCAAGAAGCCTGCGATGTGAAGTGACCTCCCCACCTAGTCCCACAACCCACCCGCAAACCCCCTACTCCCAGATAATTTGATGTTTCCAACATGAGACATAGGGCTGTTTTGTTTGGGACCTGGTTGATTTCTTCAGACACACTGAGACACGTAACATCCACCACTCTTTGAGCTCACTGCGGGACTGGAGCTGCAGACTCATGCTGTCAGACCTTCCCCCTCACCTCCAATCCCCAGAAAATCACCATGTTCTCTGTACCCCCTGCTGACCTCTGAGGCCAAACAACATCAAGTCTGGAACAATCTGATCATTTAGCTTGGCTTGCTCTGGAATGGATGGCATCCACCATGTAAAAAATTGGCATGGCCAGTCACCTCTGCCTTCAAAAATCTGGTTAAGGGCTCACGAGAAAAATAACCAAACAAGATGTTCCTGCACTCTCTTTTCCTGCCACACATTGCTAGGAGGAAAACCTGAGTGCTCCTTTCATTCGTTTAGACAACACACCTTTTCTAGCCACTTGGTATGATGGACTTGAGGGGAAGGGGAACACAAGGTGACAAGAGCAGAGTTTGAGAGCCTTTCCACTTTATGGGTCCTCCTCCGTCATCTGGTCTGGAAGGGCCACCCACCTGCTTTCTTGCTGCCAGTCTCCACTTCAACAGTGAAGTGGGTGTCGTCCATCTATCTGGGAACTCTTGCCCTTGGCCCCTCTTGTCAGATTTAGGTGCTTTCCCCTCTTGATGGCAGAGCTTTGAAAGCCCTAGCCAGCTTGTAGTTAAACCCTCCCTTTCTCTCCCATGTTGACGTGTCTACCTCCGAATTACTACCTGATGGTAGGTGGGGATAGAAATGAGAACCAGGGAAGAAGTATTACCTGCTATGTCTCATCTTTTTCCACTTGTAAATCATACATCCCATTGTTTCAAAGGGTTGTAATCATGGTTGGCATTTATAAAGCTTTTTTATGGTCTTGAAGCACTTGGCAATCATATGTAACTACACAATTATCTGGAGAGACACATCAGGGCAATCTTCATTTTGTAAACAGGGAAAATGATCAGTCGCAGCGGAGCATTGTGGTAAAGCCGTGGTCCCTCATGAATTCATTAATCAGACAGCTTTTGAGTGGCTACTCCGCAGTGGGTTTGAGGAGGTAGTCAAAAATTACTTAGATCCCGTCCCTTCCTTTGAGGAATTCAAAGTAAAGTAGAAAAATAAATACATATAAACAAATGAAACAATACAAAATGAGGTAAGTGAATGGTGTGATAAAAGGTTATTAGAAGCAGGGACCAAAAAAAAGGCCGCATGAAGGGAGAGACAAGGGAGTGGTTGTAAAGAGGGAAAGCTTCACAGAAAAGGTGACAGTTCAGTGGTTCCCGCTCAGCCATCGGTCCCGCTCAGCAACCGGTAAACAGACGTGAGCCATGTGACCTCTCATTCTACCACAGTGCCCTCCAGTGAAAAAGTATGGGATTTGACCTGGGTGATTTCTGGGGTTCTGAAACGTTAAGCTGTCAGAGAGAGAGTTCATATAAAAGTTGGTGTTCTGGAGGGGAATGGAATGGGATCTTTATTGTGGATCGCCCTGGGAAAGCACTTTAATGAATGCTGTGAAAATCCAAATAAATACCAGTTGAAAAGGAAGTTTTATTTTATTTCCTTATGAGGAGGTATATTTAAGTGGGTGGGGAGAAGCTGCCAAGGGCCGTGATTCTTACTAAAAAGCAGAGGAGCAGCGAGTGTCAGGCGAAGCGGAAATGAACCCTGTCCTTCAGGGGGCTCTTCCATGGCCTTGCCCTCTGCCCGCAAGTCCAAGAAACTTCCTATCTCACATGCCCTGGAGGCAGTCCACTCTCCTAAATTCTTCAACTTTCATCTCAGAAATGGGAATGATGAGCATATCCCAGCCACCTGAGGATAGTGAGGCGCGTTGTCTGAAAAGCCTAAAGCATATGGGAAAATTAGTCAAGCTTTTAGCAAAACCAGAAAGCTATGCAGTACTTTTAGTGAAGACGTCTTCCAATGTTGAAAAGGGAATAGGATTTCAGAGGCTTTGGGAATCCTTGGAAGCAAATCATCTCCAACAGGAGTTAATGGGGCCCATTTGCCTCATTTCAAATCAAAGGGCTGAATAGGATATCATGTAAGTAAGGGTCCAATCAGACTTACCCTGTTTGGTCCCTGTACCTGTTTTTGGTTTGTTCAAATTTTTAAATGCCTTTGAAGGTCTTAGGCAATTACACTGCTTAGATTTAGAATAAATTATAGAGCCCTGAGGCTTAGAAGCCAACTTCAAGGCTTCTGGTCAGTAATATCCCGGGCTCTCGTGATAGTCCAGGGTTCAGCAACGTTTACTGAACAGACACCAGTATTTCTACTCGATTTGGAGTTCAGAGTTTCAAGACCTGTTCTTCTCACAAGATAATATGAATTAGAATTAACTTCTTTGAAGTGACTATCGGTAAGTAAATGAGGCCTGTTTAACAGCTTTTTCTCCCTTCAGTGTCCAAGATAAAGCTATAAAAGCGTTTTTTAGTAAATTGGGTTTTGAGTAGTCATGATCCGAAATTTGTTGAGTTTAGCTACTTAGTACAAGTGAAGAACAGGCAGGAAGGCATTGTTGGCCCTCCCTTGACTGGGCAGTGTCAAGATTCCTGGAAGAATGTCCACTCTCCTTTGTTGTTGATAGCATGGTGGCCACTAAGTGTTTTGCTACCTTCCAGTAGACAAGGTCGTGATTCACATGCAGGAAAAAAGAAGCCCAGGGTAGACGAATACTTTGCCTTAAGTCAAAGTCACTGTGGAAACTGAGTGGTTGGACTCTCTCAGGACACTTTGCAGTTCTGACCATTTTTTTTTTTTTAGGATAGCTAGGAGGCAGGAGGAACTCATATGGCCTTATGTGACCCCAGGACTCACCACTCTTCACACCCCAGTGGCAATCTAGAAGGAGGCTACTGTCTTCAGCAAGATGGTTGCTACCAGAACTCTGAGTGTGCCAGGTATGATTATGGCTCTGTCCAAACACGCTCTGATTTCCTCCCAGGGAGCACTTTGAGCCTCTGAACTTCCAGGCCGCAGGGCTGAGCACAGGGTACAGATTTTTCTTCCAGACATTTGGCATCTCTGTAATGATTTTTGTCTCCAAGGGTAATAAAAGTACATCAGATGTTGCTCCCTGTACCATGAACTTGGCTTTGAAGCACCAGTGAGCCACTTCAAAGGCTCGGGCACCATGTGGAGATTCGGCTTCTGGGGACTCTGTGCTGTCGAGGTGTGCCCGTCAACCTGGGACACAGTGCCTACCAAGGCACTTACAACTAAAGACTGGTTGTCAAATATGTCATAGGTGACAAACTGGCAAGCTGGGAGCTTCAAACCACGCAGCCTTCAGAACCAGCATGGAATATACATCAGGCCTAGAACTCTGGAAAAAAAAAATGCATCATTTACATGCAGAATGATTTTAAAATTAAATGAAAAGAGATCAGAGTGGCCTTCAGAGCTCAGCACAGGGTGCTTTTGGTCATCGTTTGTCCGAAGGCCACGTTGTCCTGTCCAGAGCTGTTTAGACTAGAAAGATGAAGCCTGTGGTGGAAGCTCAAGGGAGAATCACAGACACAATAAAGTTCTGTATTTATAATTCAGCAAATCAAGGCCACTGCAAACAGCAGACTCCCAAGTTGGAAGGGGTTTGGAGAGCATCTGGTCCTACACCCCTTATACAATTTAGAATTGGGGACACAGAGGACCAGAGAAGAAATTAATTAACTAACTTATTTATTTATTTATTTTTAAAAGAATTCATTTATTTATTTGACAGAGAGAGCACAAGCAGGCAGAGCGGCAGGCAGAGGCAGAGGGAGAAGCAGACTCCCCGCTGAGCAGGGAGCTCCACGTGGGGCTCGATCCCAGGACCCTGAGATCATGACCTGAGCTGAAGGCAGACGCTTAACCGACTGAGCCACCCAGGAGCCTGAAGAAATTTATTTACCCAACTTTCTACAACAATTACTGGTAGAATCTGGACTTAAACCCAGGTCGCCTGATTCCTGGTCCACAGCACCATCACGGAGTCAGGGTAGAGCAGCAGGGAAGAATGCAGGCTTTGTGCCACTCAGACATGGAATATTTGCAGCCTTTTCCCAGCTCTCTGATTATGGACACATTTCTTATCCCCTCATATTCAACGTCTTTGTGTGTAAAAGAGCAAGTAATACTTATCTGTTGAGTTATCCGAAGATGTAATTGAGCCAATAGAAGGAAAATGTCAAACAGCTAGCAGGCAATCATTAAAAGCCAATTGTTATTTTTACTACATGAGAACAAGTGAAAAGAAGAAAAACGAATAGGACTATGATTTCTCTAACAATACTTTTTCAGCTCTCATGATTTTTTTTTTAAATGCATTTGCCCATGAAGCATCTTGGAGTCTTCAAAGGTAATTTTCATACAGTTAGATTTAAAAATTATCTGTGACCATAAAAAACACACTTCATGCTGGGGCAGGGGCACAGGAGAAGGGAAACTTGTACAAAACTGAAAAGGTGTTTTAATTCCAAATTGGTTGCCAATCGCCAGTCTAGAAGGAGATGCTGGCTTTCCTGTAGCCACCTCATTGGGCCCTTCCGACTTCCTTACTGCTCTACGCTGGGACATTTCAGTGGCTTTTCTGAGCCAACTCTTTGGAAGGCACATTTTTTTTTTGTATTCTTTTTCCTAAGCATTTTCTCACTTTCTTTTCCATGGTGTAGAAAACACAGAATCAAAGCTTAGCAGCAGATGGCACTATCAGCATACTTTGCAGGAAGGGGTAAAAAAAGATTCATTCATTCATTCATTCATTCATTCATTCATTTTGGCAAGTCGTGAGTTAACATCGAATGTGTGTTCAACATTGAGAGGGTCGCTAAACAAATAGAAGAGGTAACACTTACAGGCCAGGTAGGAAGAGGCAAGCTGTGCAAGGATCCGCAGGGGACCTGTGTAAACACGGAGGATGTCTGTTCTGGTGGTTTTTGGAGAGAGTGGGATCAGGGCAGCCTTCAACAGCAAAGGAAGAGTTTTGAGGGAGTTGATATAGAGCTGTTCCTTTAAAGGATGAGCAGACTACGGAATGGTGGAAATGAAAGGCGGAAACGTAAAATGGACTGTAAAAGCGAAGAGTCATCCAGTGCTGTGGCCATCACCACTCTCCCGGGCAGCCGCCGCTCCAACAGGTCTGACCTCCATCGCTTCCGCCAGCCTCGTGGCTCGCGTGGGTGGCCGCTCTCACAACCGTGATCTCATTGGGCCCTCACTGCTCTCCTGTGACTTCAGCTTCACCCCCATTATTATCCTCATTTGATTAATAAGAAAATTGAGGCCCTCAGAGGGAAAGTGACTTGCTTAAGGTCACATGAGCAGTCTCTGGTAGTGCTGGGGTCCGAAACTAGATCTCATCCCAGCTCACGCAGCAGGAAACCGAGGCTCTTATGACACAGATGGTCACAGGAAGAGAGCTGGGGACGCAGACGAATAGGATCAGTTTCAGCTGTCAGGCTGGTTCGGGTTACCGAGGGCCTGACCAAGAGCTAGACGAGACTGTGGTATTGGGGCTCATCCTGTAAGCCTCGGGGAGGATTCTGAGGTTTGGGGAAGCTAGAGATGGGGGTTAGATGCTGCAGCTGCATAGGAGAGACTGGAAGAAAAGGGACAGGAACCAGGGAGACCAATGAAGAAAATGTTGCAGGAATTAAGGCCAGGGGTGGGGAGTCAATGGGAGTGCTCTGCTCTAGTGGGGAGGACGTTTATGATTGTCATTAATTCCTGGCTTGTGGAAATGAAACAAAGCCGACTGACTTTTAAAATGACTGGTTTTAAATTCCCTACAGACAGGGCGCCTGGTGGCTCATTCAGTTAAGTGTCTGCCTTTGGCTCAGGTCAAGATCCCAGGGTCCCGGTATAGACCTGGATCGGGTTCCCTGCTCAGAGTGCGCGCGTGTCTCTCTCTCTCTCAAATAAATAAAATCTTTAAATAAATGAATTCCCTGTAGACAACATGTCCCCTTACTGCCTGCACCCAGAGAGGTCTACTCTCATTATCCACCACCACACCCTCACCCACTATCCTCCGCGACACACACACACACACACACACACACACACACACACCTCTTAGTCCCTTACTGCTGAGGCACAACACGAGGACAGCCTGAATCGGGCTGGCAGCAGTGGGACGAAAGGGTAAAGGATGAAGGAGAGACATGTTGAAGAAAAAAAAATAAGGACTTGGTGGCTGACAGCGTCACTAAGGAAAGAAGATTAAAATCCTGAGTCTGAGATTTTGAGCCTAGGAAAAGAATGTCACTGATGCAAATAGAGAAAAGAGGGGAAAAAATAAACTGGTTCCATAGAGAAGATGACCTGATTGGACATGAGGGCTCCTCGTCACTGCTGAACACTCAGCGGGAACACAAATTTATTTCCTACTCTGGTGATGGGTTTCTTGCTCTTCACTTTTGATTAAAAACTTATAAATGATGGAGGTCTTATTATAGCTCTTTTACAAGCAAGAAAATGAGAGAGAGAACTACCAAGTTATTAGTGTTATGGCTCCTTGTTTAAAACCCATCTGCTGACATCAAAACAAATTCTATGGCTGTTTTATTTTTAAGGCTTAGAGAACCAGGCACATGGGAGCCCCTGTCTACAGCCTGTCCTCCCCGTGATCCACCCCATGCACTGTCCTCTCTTGCCTCTCAGATGTTTGCCATCTGTTCTCTCTGCCTGGAGCATGCTCAGCTCTCAGGGTTCTACCTCCCCAAGCTTCACCAGCTCACTGAAGCAGGCATTGTGGCCAACTGTCCCAGGTCCTGGGAAGGTGTCGATAGGCAAACCTGAACAGTTGGTCACGCTACACCCCATGTCCATTCTAGTCTTGGATGCTTCTTCCTCCAGGAAGTCTCCTCTGGCCTGCTATGGCCCTAAACTAAGCCCAGTCTCCCTGCTGAGTAGTCAGGCTCCAGCCTTCGTGCCCTTCCAGGACCCTTCTCAATTTCCTAATTACTGAGTTCAAGTCCATCTTCCCTGCTTTCCCCAGTAGCTGTCTTAGGGCCACCTCCTCTCTCCCCACCCTGGTCCAAGCAACCTTTGTCTCTCACTGAATAAACATAGCAGTCTCCTAACTTCTCTCCTACCTTCCAATGTTGCCTCTGATCAGTGTACTTAATACAAAAGCCCGTCATCCTTTCAAAACATAAGCCAGGCCATGTTACTCCTCTGCTCCAAATCTTTCACTGGTTTTCCATCTCAATGGTCCATGAGACTGAGCCAGTCATCTCTCTGCCTTCACCTCCTTTATATTCCCTCCTTACTCAGCCCCAGCAGCATGGACCTCCTTACTGCTCCTAGAACATTCCCAGCGTGTTCTTGCCTCAGGGCCTTTGCATGCACTGTTTTGCATGCACTACTGTTTTGTAGGCACTGCTGTTTATGCCTGTACCTTTCTCCCTTCAGGTGTTCACGTGGCTCATCCCCCCGGTCCAGCAATCAGAACCAAAGTTCCCGTTCTTCGGAAGGTCTTCTGTGACCTCTCCTTATGCTTGAACTCCTGCTGCTGACATTCCCTCTCTGCTGTAGTTTTTCACAGCACTGATGACCTCTTTACAGTTCACCTAAATTATTTTGTCTGCCTGTCTCCCTCGACTCTGAAGTTAGTTTCTAGGGCAGAAATTTTATGCATTACTGTATTTCCAGACTTTGAAATTGTACATTGCACAGAGTGGAACTCAAGAAATACTTACTGAAAGCATACATACATGATTCAGTGAAGGAGTGAAGGCACATAGTGGAGAGGGCACCTGGCTGAAGCTCAGAGTTTTAGGTGAGCCACTCTGGATTATCCCTCTAGCTCTTACTTTCTCCAGCTGTGGAGTGAAGGCACTGGACTCCGTCTTTAAGGATGCTACAGGCAGTGGTATTCTCCACCAGTCAATGCTAGGGAAGAAGCAGAATCCGAAGTTGTTATTAAACCAGGCTTGAAAGCCAGAAAACATTAACAGGCAAAGAGAAGCACTGTGCAAGTTACAACTGAGAAAAAAAAAAAAATACATACAAGAGACATGAAGATTCCATACATGAGGAAAGGCAAAGAAGGCAATGACTGAGCTGAGCTGACATGGACAATTCATTGCAGGGCTAGCATTGAACCTCAGTCCAGGGGTAAATTGTCCCAGCAGCCTGGAAAATGACACCAAGGGCGGGCCAGTCCCCATCAGATTACAAAGCCCTGCACTGATACAATGTGTGATTAGAACACCGCTTGCAAATCTTTCCTCACACCCACCAAATGGCCCCCAGAGTGGGTGGATTCTCAAATTAGTCATATGAGAATGGAGAGTTTCACAGCAGGAAGATTCTAGGAGGTTCTAGGCTTTTCCATTTGGAAATGCCCTTCAGAAACGGCAAATAATTCAAGATGCGCCCATTTTTCTACCTAGAGCCACGCTCTCTTGGGTGGGAGAAATGAGTCAGCCGCCATCTTAGGGAGGGTACTTGGAAGGAGGGTGGAAGGGGCTGGGTTAGTCCGTTTCAAGGAGACACTTACGTGCTGCAGCCACCACACCCTGCGTGTGGAGGCCCGGACCGGTTATTCAACTTCTCCTGCACAGCTACTGTGCGGCTGCACACCCGAGCCCAGGAAGGTCAGCCAGTCACACCACAGCCATGGTGGTGCGGTACTTATCAGCACGATCGCCCTCTGTAGTTGTGGTTGACTAAGTTTTTGCTGTTGTCATCTTGTTTGGGAACACAGCAACACCAAGTGTTGCAAGTGTAATTGTTACTTTGGAAATGAGCTCTTGGCAGTTCCTGGTGGTGCACCCCTCTGTGTGTGTGTGTGTGTTTGTGTGTGTGTTCACCATCCTCTGAGTCTTCCCAGAGCGGCTCTGGGAACTGGGATCCCACCTCAAGGAAGTAAGCACAGATTGGACTTAGATCCAACTAACAAACAGGGCCCTCACTCTTGCCAGACCTTATGTTGAGTGCTTTGTTGTGCTCTCAAACCTTTTAAGCTTAGTACCATTGGTTCCATTTTACAGATAAGGAAATCGAAGCTCCAAGACGTTACATAATCTAGTCAAAACCACAGTGAACACAGCTTGCCAAGCCACGATTTAAGGATCTTAGGACTTGTTCCCTAGACATAGAAACATTTTTAAATAAAATCTTAGGAAGGATACTACTCTATAAAACAGGAAAAATCAGGGTTGAAGCAGGAGTCTGGACCCTGTCCACTTGCCCCCCTCATCTGCCTCTGTGGTCTCCCTAGAACATTCCAAAAAGCCGCCCAGGGGGACCGCAGGTTGCGCCCAGCCTGAAGAGCTATGAATCTATGATTCTGAGAAGTTCCTACGTATTTCAGATGCAGACTATCAACGCCTCCCCCTGGACATGTTCTGGAACCAGCAAGACTGCAGATACAGAGTCCTGAATTTCTTTATAAATGTACAAAACCACAGAACGTTAAAGGTGTAAAAGACCTGAGAAATCAACAAGCCTAAAAATCCCACATGCCTAATAAAATGATAATAATTTTTACTTTTATCGACTAATAGAAGTCCAGAAAGAAGAAATTATTTGTACAGGGAAGACAGTTGATAATTGTCCTCTGTCTTTTAGAGAGACATATATTTACAATATATAACAACTAGTATCCTTTAACCAATCAGAGCAAATAAAGTGCTGGGGCAGGGTCTGAGGGATGCCTTTCATGGCAGGTTTTACCCCCGTCAGTTGCTGGATTATGAGGCTGTCCCAGGGCTTCTAGAAAAGGGGTTGAGGTGCTTAGGGTGGCAGGGTTTGGGGTGGTCCAGGGGCCAGGCTGGGAGAAATGGCTATTCATAAATAGCCCAGAACATTTAGTAACTAGTCTATTCACCATGGTGCCTCAGACTAGAATACAGTCCTCACCTTTAAGCACGAATTCAGCAGAATACCCAAATTTGCAGGATTTCCTTGTAATTGCTGAAACTCTATTAAGGTCACTGGGGCTTTGTCCCACTGCTCATGCTGATTCCTTTCCAGGAGAGGAAAGAAGAGACAGAGGAATCGAACTTCTGCCAACCGAGTGTCACATCAAAGAATTCCACCCAGATCTCCACAGGTGCAGATAGCTGAGGGCCATCACCAGGCAGATAGTGCTGGCTTTGATAATTGGGTGACATCATCTAGCAGCCTTAGAGGATTTGAATCCCTTCCATGACTCCTGCTACCTCCCACCTGGTGGTGAAAACCTCAGGCTGGAAGCTGGGTGATATGCAAACGCAAATGCAAGGAACCTACAAGGTCACGCTCCTTAAGGGAGAGTCCTTCTCATAGGTTTTGGCCCAGATACTAAAGGGGAAAAGCGGACCAAGGCCCCAGTTGCCTACAAATGGCTGCAAAGAGGGAGCCAAGGATGGTCATAGAAATATATACTCATGGGATGAGAAGGCTTCTTAACAGTCCCTGAGTCCACCCCATGGCCAATGCTTGAATCTTCCAAATGAACCATCCCCAACCCCAACCAGACTGAAAGATGCTGTGCTCCTGAATGAGCCTTGGTCTCCCTCACTTCCAGATCTTTCTACATATTGTTTCCTCCTCAGCCTACAGTACCGTTCCTCTTCCCTGGCTGCTTCTTGGACCCATCTCCTTCTTGTCTTCCAAACCTCATTTCAGAAAATATTTAGGTAAGGGGCTACCGTACATGTCCTTAGAAATGTTTCTGAAGCCACTGGGACTTGACCTATGTAGCATTCACTGCACTGTTCTCATGTCCGTCTTGCTTCCTGGACTGGGAGCTGCATTAAGAGGGCACTGGCTCTATTATGCTGATCCAATGGGGCCTCCAACTGGACTAACACAGCAAAGGCATTAAAAAATGTGAATGAATGAATGAATGAATGGCCACCTCTTAAGCCCTGATAAAGTATTTGTATTCATAATCTCATATTATCATCGCACCATTCTTGTGAAGAAGAAAAAACTTGTTGGTTCATAAGAAGTAATATGTTAATGTCCATTTTATGGATGAGGAAAAAAGCCTCTGAAAGAAAGGGAAAAAAAAACCCCAACAACCCAGCCATGCTATACGTTTGGGAAATACATGGGCCATTCATTATGCCAGGTACTCTCAAAACATTATCATCTTTATCCTTGCGACTGACCTGTGGAAAGTTATTTTCATCACTGTTCTACAATTTATTTTGTAAATGTACACACCCTTTTCCAGGTACAGTTCTATGGGTTTTGACAAACCCATCAGGCCCTGTGGCTGCCACCCCAATTGCAACACAGAAGGGACCCAGCACCCTCCACAGGCTGCCCTTGTAGCCATGCCCCCCTCCCCTCAGTGCCCTGCCAGGCACAGGGTGTCCT
Source organism: Ailuropoda melanoleuca (assembly GCF_002007445.2). NCBI lineage: Eukaryota > Metazoa > Chordata > Mammalia > Carnivora > Ursidae > Ailuropoda > Ailuropoda melanoleuca. The sequence continues at coordinate 74,877,286 of NC_048218.1, forward strand.
CCATCACTACAGTTTGCATAATCACATTTATTAACAAATACACAACGGAAGCTCAGAGAATTTAAGCAACTCACTCAAGGTAAGCGGCTAGTGGGCCCTTAGATTTTGCCTTTGAGCCCGGACTTCTGATTCCCTGTGGGGGTGGAAAGTGAGAGTGTGAAGCCAAGGAAGACAGCTGTCCCGTTCTCCAGCCCCCCTTCCCACCCCACAGACAGGGCCCTGTCCTTCGTCCCTGTTCCTTGGAGATAGGGCAAACACAGCCTCATTACCCAAGGCAGAATCGGATAGAGCTCCACCTCGGATCATTCACGAGGTGCTGAGGGAAGACTGTGTTCCTACGCAACGGACTGACCTGAAAACCATGAGGACGGGCTGGCCGCTTATTGCAACAGGTTGGTCTGCTTCCATTCCCTCACTTCTCTCTAAGACAAGAGGGCTCTGAGAGGAGGTCGCTGCTCAACATTTACCTCTCAATTCACCAGCTTCCCCACCAAGGCCCGGGGGGGCCCTTTTTCAGACAGGGGTAGGGCAGCAGGTGAGCCCTGCTGGCACAAGGTGGGTGCCGCCGCTAATTGGGCTGATGTAATTAACTGTCGCGTTCCCCCTCCCCCATCGCACCCCTGGGAAGCCAGCCAGGGTCTCCGCTCCAGCGGCCTTCCCGGCCCCCATCTCCCTGCAGCGCTGAAAGCAAACAGGTTTAGAGGCAGCTTCGGAAGTGGCGAGTCGGACTGCAGCTGGGAGAGGGCCATTTCCCNTCAGGGTGGCAGGATATTGGTGCCACTTTTGTCTAAAGGTAATCTCTTTTCTAAATAATAATAAAACAAGTACTTGTTTGGGGCTGAAGGCAGGTAAGTGAGCTCTGATCTGCCCTGACACAGACAGGAAAGAGCCTTAGGCCTCCTGCATCCCACCCAGGCCCCCCTGCAGCTGCCCCCACAGCCCTTCTTCCCAGCAGGCAGTCTGACGCCCCGCCCCTGCCTTCCCCCCTCCCCTCTGCTCAGAGGACCCCTCAGGAAATAATCTGCCATTGACAAGGGTGCATGCTCTCCTTCAGGCTGCGGCCTGGGCTGCACCACGCCCCCCAGCTCTGCCACCTGATGAAGCTGGATCTGTTCCTGAGGGCTTTGCAGGTCCGTAGCCCTGACACTTGCGGTGCGGAAGTCTCCAGAGACCCCGGGCTTTGCACCCTGCATTGTCTGCAGAGGGGCTGCTGCAGAGACAATGGACCAAATGCAAGGCTCTCACCCAAAACCGGGACAGCAAATAATGAAAGAAAGTTCACAAGCTGTGAAAACCCCATTTTCTGGCCCAGTTATTAAGGAGCTGGGTGATCTTGGGAGATTGGTTCACCTTCTATATGAACAGCATCTTTCTCATCTGGGCAAGTGAAGACGCAAGACTGATTTTACGGAGTTGTAGAAGGGATGATGCCTGTCAAATGGCATACAGAACACACTGGATAGGGTAGTAGTAATTACAGTCACTCCCACCATCGTCATCACCGTTCCTCCACAGAGTTTGGTTTAAACACCAGTGTTTGGGTATCTTTGTAAATTACAGACCTGAGATGTTCTCTGCCATTTGCTGCCAATCCACAACATGATACACTATGAAGAATGCCCCAGCTCATGCCCCGTCTTTATTCCTGGATGGAACTTCTGCCCTGCGAGCCTGTTTTTCACCTTAAACTCGGTTCTACACCAAGTAGTAGATAGGAAAGTTTTCTCTCTCTCTGAGCCCGGAGTCCAGGACTAAGCCAATGCTGTCGGCTCGGACCCTTTCCTTCCACATCCTATTCTGGTTCTTCTACCCCCCCCCCCCCCCCCCCCCCCC